>NC_053492.1:78795123-79095123 GCF_905171775.1 Rana temporaria
ACACACGACCGGTTTCCTCGGCAAAAAAAAAAAAACAGCAAGTTTCTTGCTGGTTTTTGCTGAGAAACTCGGTAGTGTGTACGAGGCCTGAGTGTGGCTAAGGGTTACATTTCAGTACCATTAGCGGTAACCCCAATGCTGTATCCTGGCCTAGGGCAGCACTTTGAAGGGGGGTAGCACGGAAAGAGTCTCTGCCAGCTTGCGCTACCCTCATAGTGTAGCACCAGTCTTATGGGGCGGACTGGGCTGAGAGGCCACACTGCTTCCAGTATGCGGGCAGCCGGCATTCCGGAACTGTGGGGGGGGGGGGGGGGGGGGCCGCCTCTAATTTTGACTGTCCTATCATCCTGGACCACAAACCTTCCTCACTATGCTATATGTTTTCTACTGCATTAGTGGCACTGTTATATCTTCTTAGTCCTCTCCATAAAATTATCAGAAATTTGTTGCCTATAGCTCTACTTTAAGCACACTTTTTTTCATTTTGGATAGAGTAAGAGAGGGTTATAGCCCCGTCAGTTAATTTTTTACCATCCCTGTCCTATTGCAGAGATTTTCCTTCACTTCCTGCCCCATAGCCAAACAGGAAGTGAGAGGAAATCTATGCAAATTAAGGAAATTCATTCCCCCCCCAGGCCTTCAGAACTAGTGTCCCCACTCAAAAATTTCAGGGTGGGTCTTAAACAGCAAGGGGTGTGGCCTTGACAGAAAGGGGTGGGTCATATTTAAATTAGGGGGTGCACAAGTTTAGTCAGGCCTAGGGCAGCATAAAACCTAAATACACTACTGGGTAACCCCCGAGTCACATTCGGGATTCCTGTCCTTGTCCCCCCCCCCCTGATGTGTCTGCAGGCTGTGTCCTCCACCTGATGCTCAGTGTGCCGGGCTCCGTTCCCTGCGAGCATCGTGACGCATGGGGGAGGAGCCTGGCGGCAAATTAAAAAAATACACAAAAACATAACACATGCAGAACACTGTAATCTTACAGATTACATTACTGTATCAAATCATTTCACATCCCTTTTGTCCCTAGTGCTTTGTCCAGTGCCCTGCATGCAGTTTTATATTATATATACTGTTCTTTCTGCCTGGAAGCTTGAAAATGTCTATGGCAACCAAAAAGTGTCTCTTTTCGTCAAAAGTGGTTTTAGAGCAGCTAGAAAACAGTGATAATAAATTAGAATCACTTGCAGAATTGAGCGATTGTGGATCATGAGGAAATTCATTTTATTATTATTATAATATTACTTTTTATAATTATTTATAGTTATTTATTACATTATCATTTATTCATTCATTCATTCATTCAGATTTCGTGTTTTAAACTTTATCATACCCGGGATGTCTACTAGACTCTTGTTTGGACAGATTTAGGGCATACCCCACAAGTATGCAATGGGGTTTATTTACTAAAGCTGGAAAGTGCAAAATCAGGCTCACTTCTGCATAGAAACCAATTAGCTTCTAACCCCAGCAAAACAATGTACCGCTTTGAGATGCAAAAATCTGACATAACCATACCACCAGAGTGGTTAATGGCATCCAAGTCTTAGTCCGTAGGGTTCAATATTGAGTTGGCCCACCATTTGCAGCTCTTCTGGGAAGGCTGTCCACAAGGTTTAGGAGTATGTCTATGGGAATGTTTGACCATTCTTCCAGAAGCAAATTTGTGCGGTCACTGATGTGGACGAGAAGGCCTGGATCACATTTTCTTTTCTAATTCATCCCAAAGGTGTTCTATCGGGTTGAGATCAGAACTCTGTGCACGCCAGTCAAGTTCCTCCACCCCAAACTTGTTCATTCCTGTCCTTATGAACCTTGCTTTGTGCACTGGCACAAAACATTTGCTGGAGGTGGAATTATGGTGTGGGGTTGTTTTTCAGGGGTTTGGCTTTGCCCCTTAGCTCCAGGGAAGGGAACTCTTAAGTTGTCAGCATACCAAGACATTTTGGACAATTTTATGCTCCCAACTTTGTGGGCCCTTCCTGTTCCAACATGACTGTGCACCAGTACAGTAAGCAAGATCCATAAAGACATGGATGAGTGGTTTTGGGGTAGAAGAACTTGACTGGTCTGCACAGAGTCCTGACCTTAACACGATAGAACACCTTTGGGATGAATTAGAGCGGCGACTGCGAGCCAGGCCTCCTCATCAGTTCCTGACTTGACAAATGCGCTTCTGGAAGAATGGTCAAACACTCCCATAGACACACTCCTAAACCTTGTGGACAGCCTTCCCAGAAGATTTGAATCTGTTATAGCTGCAAATGGTGGGCCAACTCAATATTAATCCCTATGGACTAAGACTGGAATGTTATTACAGTTTATGTATACATGTAAAAGGCAGGTGTCCCAATACTTTTGGTAATATAGTGTTTGTGTTTGTATACTGTATACATATATATATATATATATATATATATATATATATATATATATATATATATATATATATATATATATATATATATATATATATTAATAATAGTAAATAAACCCCCATTGTGTACTTAAAAGTGGGGTATGCCTGTTCTCACCTTTCCATCACTCTTCTGTTGCTTTTTTCTGCTGTCATCAGTAGTGGTTGGGATTGGTTCAGCACTACCACATGGGGTTGGGGGACAGTCCTTAGCACTGTGTAAGCTCTGACTAGAATGACTTGGAGCTTTTAGAGGGATCCCTTCCTTGCCCCCTCTGACTGAACAGCACAGTTGGGGAAGTAGTGATCGCTGTCATGTCAGTGGTAGCCCATCCCCCACACAGTTAGAATCACTCCCTAGGACACACTTAACCCCCAGATCTCCCCCTAGTTTTTAACCCCTTCCCTGCCAGTGTTATTTACACAGTAATCAGTGCATTTTTATAGCACTGATCGCTGTATAAATGACAATGGTCCCAAAATCGCAGTCACGATAAAAATCAAAGATTGCCTCCATTACTAATAAAAAAAAATGCCATAAATCTTTGCCCTATTTTGTAGACGCTATAACTTTTGCGCAAACCAATCAATATAAGCCTATTGCGATTTTACAAAAATATGTAGAAGAATACACATCGGCCTAAACTGAGAAAGACGTTTTTTTTATATATATTTTTTGGGGATATTTATTATAGCAAAAAATAAAGCTTTTTTTTTTAAATTGTCGCTCTTTTTTTGTTTATAGCGCAAAAAAAAATGCAGATGTGTTCAAATACCTTCAAAAGAAAGCTCTATTTGTGGAAAAAAAAGGGTGTCAAGTTTGTTTGGGTGTGACGTTGCACGTGCAATTGTCAGTTAAAGCGACGCAGTGCCGTATCGCAAAAAGTGCTCTGGTCAGGAAGGGGGTTTAAATTCTTCCGGGGCTGAAGTGGTTAAAATCTATTGCTACTTTTGCAGTCAAATTTGAGAAAACTCCACTATGTTTGCTACGTGTTCCAATCTAATGTTCAAATCTAAATTGCAACTGATAATGAAGAGCTTCCAGCACAGTACAGACAGTGATAATCATATTAAATATTACTCTAAAGCCCCCTCCCAAACAGTACAAAGCTAGGGGGAGAGCTGGATAGGATTTTTAAGCAAGTGAAGTACTTAAAAAGGTAATTAGCAATATTATTATTATTTTTTAAAATATGTACTCAATAACGCACCAATGGTAGTGACTTTAAAGGTGGTTCGCATTTTCAACTCCCTGTTTCGAACACTCAGATGGAAAAAACGTCCACCCAGAATTAAACTCGAACACCTCCAACGCCCTAGGGATGAGGGAGGCCCTGGCTTTATTACATAGCGGCACAGCTGCAGCAATTGATAGGTACAATGCACACAAACACAGTGAGAGAGGGCAGGGCTTGTGACTCTTCAGAACTAGTGATGCTACACACAGTGAAGAAAGATTTGACACCGACAGCCCTAGAGGCGCTAGACTTTGGTAAACCTAATAAACTATATCCAACATATCATCTTATCCAAAAGATCTGGAACAAAGCTAAATACCTACAGGGAGTTGCAGGATACACGGGGGCAGATTCATCAAGAGATACGACGGCGGATCTCCTGATCCGCCGTCGTATCTGTGAGAGCCGACGGTCGGATCTGTGAGATCCCACGGTCGGAGCTATGCGACTGATTCATAAGAATCAGTTCCGCATAGATCTCCCTTAGATCCGACTGGTGTAAGTGACTTACACCAGTCGAATCTTAGGCTGTAATCTCCCGCCGGCCGCTAGGTGTCGTCGCTTTTTTTTACACGTCGCATATGCAAATGAGGAGAACCGCCGATTCACGTCCGTACGCCCGCCCGTCGCTCTTTTTCAACGTCGTTTCCGTTCGGCTTTTTCCGGCGCATAGCTACCCCTGCTAATATGAGGGGTAGCTAATGTTAAGTATGGCCGACGTTCCCGCTGTGAGTTTTAAATTTGTTACGTCGTTTGCGTAAGTACGTCGGGAATATGGATGGCCGTAAGTAACCTAGCCGCCGAAAACAATGACGTCCTAGCGAAGTCATTTGGAGCATGCGCACTGGGTTTTTTCGCCAGCGGCGCATGCGCAGTTAAATCGGTGCGGGAACGCACCTGATTTAAATTGTACACTCCACCTAGCCGCGGAATTTGCATTCCGCCGGGGGGAGTTAGGATCCGACGGTGCAATTTGCGAGGTAAGTGCTTTATGAATCATGCACTAGCCTCGCTAAATTGCACCGGCGGATCGTAAAACAGGTAGATCTGGCGGATCTAAAGATCCGCTGATCTACATGAATCTGGCCCACGGACTATAGTCCAATCTGGTCCAATGGTACATACCCGTCCCCGAATCAGCAAAACTGCAGCATGGCGCGCTGTGGAAGAGATACGGGGTGGAATATCTCAGACAGATTTTTCACAATGGGAAATTGCATACATTTGAAAGTTTACGGAGTCTTTTTGGACTACCACAATCCATGCGGTTTTACTAAATGCAGTTACAGCATGCCGTGACGGCACAGAGCAGATCCTCAGAGTGGTCCCCTTCTCCAACCCCATTGTTTAATCTGATCGCAAGAGCTGTTAACATTAAGGCCCCGTACCCACGACCGAGTTTCTCGGCAGAATTCAGCCAGAAACTCGATCGGAGCTGAATTCTGCCGAGAAACACGGTCGTCTGTACACTTTGGGCCGAGGTAGCCGTCGAGTTCCTCGTCGAGCCAAATAGACAACATGTTCTCTATTTCCTCGTTGTTCAATGAGGAAAGTTGGCCCGCCGAGATCCTCGGCGGCTTCACACAGAACTCGATGAGCAAAACTATGAGTTTTGCCCGTCGAGTTCCTCGGACGTGTGTACGGGGCCTAAGGGATTTATATTGCAATGCTATTGTATGCTATTACAGAGTTTTTTGAGTAAACACCCTCTGCGAATGCTGGCCAAGTGGGAGAGTGAGGTCGGCCCGATTGATGGTGATCAATGGGATGAGGTCCTGCAGGCCGTGCCCACATGCTCTTTGAATGTATCGCAAAGACTGACACAATTATATTTACTGCTGAGAGTGTACTATACCTCCCACAGATTGTATATTATGGGTCTTCGGCCCACTCCACTTTGTACCAGATGTAGGAGAGACCATGGAGATCTGATCCACCTACTGTGGAGGTTCTCGAAACTCCACCCTTAATGGAAGGGGGTGGTGGACACTATAATCAGAGTGTTTCAGGTCTCAATGCCTACAAATCCAAAACACTGTCTTCTAAATGTACTGGAGGAGTTGGAATGGGAGGAGTGCACTAGGGTGGCAGCGATTAGACCTCTGTTTCCAACACGTAAGCTAATCATGAATCACTGGATATCGGAGGAGCCTCCTACTCTTAAAGAGTGGATTAATGCTGTGGGCGATATGTTTCGGAAAGAAAAAAAGAATTTACCAAAATAGATGCTGCGCCCAGAGATTTGAGAAACTTTGGGGTCCGTGGCTGGATGTACCGGGACTTGCCCCTGGGGATCTGGTCCTGGGCAGGCTGATGGGCATAGGTGTCTGATGTATTGAAATGTCTGACCAATAAATAGACTCCCCAGACCCTAGTACTTTCACCCTGACAGTTAAAGAGGAAGTAAACCCCCCCTCCCGGAAAAAACCTGGACAAAAAAAATCTGCAAGAGAAAGGCATAGCATACTAGCTTATTATGTGGCACTTACCTGAGATCGAAGCCCCCAAAGTCTTCCTTATTCCCCTCCGCCACAGCCGCCATGTCCTCTTCCTGTTATCGGCGCTCCGGTGCTGTGATTGCGATGACTAGGCATTATTCGGACATTCGGATGCATACGAATTCCCGAATTGCAATATTAATGAATTTACCGAATCCGAACGAACGTTTTCGATTCCGAATCGAAAACCCGCGGACGAAATTCGATCGGAATTCGAATTTTTTTTTTTTTTTTTCGAATTCCGATCGAATTTCGTCTGCGGGTATTCGATTTGGAATTCGAAAAAACATATTTTTTTTTTTTTTGGAATTCCAATCGAATTCCGTCCGCGGGTTTTCGATTTGGAATTCGAAATTTTAATTTTTTTTTTTTTTTTTTTTCGAATTCCGATCGAATTTCGAAATTATATTCGAAGAGAGAATTTTCGAATTCGACCGGATTTTTCGAAATTCGGTCGAAAACGAACGAGTTCCGAAAACGAATTTAACACATGTAACGAACCTAACTTAACTAAATTAATTAAATAACGAATTAAAACGAAACGAAACGAAACTAAATTTTCCCTTTTGCACATGCCTAGCGATGACGTCGCTCCCGCGCATTAACCCAAATAATTGCATTCACAAAAACGGCATGCTCAGTGCGCCTGCGCCGTTGTCTACGGCGCGCATGCGCCATAGACATCGGCGCCTGTCATTATTGTAAATATCTTCTAAACCGTGCAGGTTTAGGAGATATTTCTTGCACCAACAGGTAAGCCTTAATCTAGGATTACCTGTAGGTACAAGTTGTGTGGTTGGGTTTACAACCACTTTAAGAATTGCATAGTTCAATCTGTGACACAAGTGTTATCAAACAATGTGCAGTTTACAGAGTATGCAAGTTTATGGTATGTATTTATATGTTCACTTACTTTAATAAACTTTTCTTTGGATAAATAAATAAGAGAAAAAAAATTTAAGTGGTTGTAAACCCCAGATTGTAATTTTTACCTTTAGGAAAGCCTAAAGGTAGACTACAGGTAGTGCAAATATCTCCTAGACGTGCGCCGTTTAGGAAATATTTACCTTGTAGTGCGCCAATGATGTCACTGCCGCATGTGCTTTGAATAAACTGACCTCCGTGCCGTTTTCTCACTTGCAAGTTCCGTGACTGATGGTTCCGGCCAGCCACAGAGCCGGAGTCCCCTGCCCGGAAGTAAGAGGGGTAAAGATGAATGTGCCCACCAGCGGGGACAGCGCAGGCTTCGTTTGCAGGTAAGTGCCACATAATGGGCTGCATACTAGCCCATTATGCTTTTACTTTGCAGGGGAGAAAAAAGAAAAAGTTAAACCCATCAGGAAATACTTCCTCTTTAAGTTATGATAGATTATTAGAAACTTATACAGTGACAAATATAAAGTAAGTCCTATCCCAACTTGGCTGCAAAAGTGGAAATACTGTATATTTTAATTCCAGCTTTGCAAATCTTTTCCAGGATTTCAGCAATGGTAGCTTTTATATTTCTCTTATTAAAGTTGACATTTTCAAATGATCACACACAATATGTATGCACCCATCATGTAACCAAAGACATTATTTCCATATTATCTGCCACCATTACTGCAAAGCATATACTGCTGCATAAAAGCCAAAAGAAAAATGTAAACACTGCATTCCAAACCCTTCGCAAACACGTTTTAATCGCTAAACCCAAATAACGCTGTACTCTATTCCTTATACAAACTGGTAGAAGGCCCAGGGCCAATGAACAATTAATGAACCACTGGTGGTATATTGGTCAATAATAGGAACGATACTGTAAGTGATTGTTCCGTTGTTTATAGTGCAATCAATAAGTTACTATCATCTACTGAGTATAAATGAATTAAAAAAATTCCCAGGGACTGAAAATAGCTGTACTTTATGAAACAAAAATAAATTGTTGGCACCAATACATAGAAAAGCACCCGCTTCACCTTCCCCTTGACATACATTTCCTCGCAGCCTAGACCCCAGCCTCAAGCCCCATAGGTATTGCAACATTGCAGAAATATTAATTTAGCTCTTGGGTAGAATTCTTGTTCTACAGCACAATGAATACAAAATTTATAACTCCTGAATGGGAAAACACACACATTGAAGAGAGCTGAGTGTAAATCTTTTAGATAAGCGTAGAACGGGCAAGGTTATTTGTCTAACCTTTCATTGAACTACAGTACAGCTTCCTCTCAGACTTTAAAGTTCCTTATTATTTTGCAGTTTGATGGTGCGAGTGAAGTATATAAATGTGTCCAATTTACCTCCAAGTTATTTCCAGCGCTGTCAAAGCAAGCTGTTTAAGGTGATATTTGCAAGAAAAAAAAAGTTGGATGAATGAAGGCCCATGTTTTACTTTTCTTTAGGTTTCAGTTTTCACCTCTTAAGACTTTTGCATCGAACTGTCATGGCTGCACAATGGCACAATGATAGTGAGAGGGGGTGTTATATGACTGGGGACAAGGCTGATGCATAAATCTTGGATGCTCTTTTGAAATGAGCACTAAGTCATTGTTAGTTGGGGAATGTCAAAGTGGTCCAGCATTAGCACTTCACATAAATGACAGTTCAGGCCCCGTACACACGACCGAGTTTCTCGGCAGAATTCAGCCAGAATCGTGTGTACACTTTTGGCCGAGGAAACCGACGAGGAACTCGTTGAGCCAAATAGAGAACATGTCGGCGGCTTCACAAGGAACTCGATGAGCAAAACGATGTGTTTTGCCCGTCGAGTTTCTCGGACGTGTGTACGGGGCCTCAGGGTCAGACTGAACAATTGAGCAGGGGTGTATATATATATATATATTTTTTTTTTTTTATTCATTTATTATTAAAAATTAACCATACATCAAAAGTGGAAAAAAAAATCCAGTTTTCAATCTGTATCGAGGTGCTTTCAAAGTGAACTTACAATATATTCATGCATTCAGGTATACAGACTATATCAGACACATAAGACCAGGGCCTTTTTTCGGGGGGAACGTGAGGGAACGCAGTTCCGGCACCTCCAGCACTGAATGTATGTAATGGCAAGGGGTGCTGGAGGGTCTATAATGCTGGCTGCTGGGGGGGGGGGGGTAATGTTGTGTGAGGCCTCGTACACATGACCATTTTCCTCGACAGAATCCATCAAGAAATTGGTGGCAAAGCTTTTTTGCCGAGGAAAACTGTTGTGTGTATGTTTTTCATCGAGAAAACTGTTGAGGAACTCAACAAGAAAAAAAGAGAACAAGTTCTATTTTTCCTCAACAGGAGTCTCAATTTCCTCGTCGTGTTCCTCGTCCAGCTGGTTTTCGACGAGAAACACGTTCGTGTGTATGCTAAGAAACCCACGCATGCTCAGAATAAAGTATGAGACGGGAGCGCAACTTCGGTAAAAGTAGCGTTTGTAATGGAGATAGCACATTTGTCACGCTGTAACAGTCTGAAAAGTGCAAACCGTCTCTTACCAAACTTTTACTTAACACGCAGTAACATGAGATTAGCAAAAGCAGCCCCAAGGGTTGTGCCAGTGGAATCGAACTTCCCCTGCCGTTGTATGTGTTGTACGTCACCGCATTTGAGAACGAGGAGATTTTGTCTTGACAGTGTGTACGCAAAGAAAGCTTGTCAAGTTTCTTCACAAGTCTGACACGGAACTCGTCGAGGAAAACGATGTTTAATTTACGACGAGTTCCTCGGTCGTGTGTACGATGCCTGAGGGATCTATTATTGCTGGAGAGATTGATTATTCCTGGGGGATTTATTGTTGCTGTTGTGGGGTCTATTGTTGCTGGGGGGAGATCTATTATTGCTGGGTGGATCTGTTATTGCTGGGGGGGGTCTAGTTTTCCTGGGATGGGGGTCTATTATTGCTGGGTGGACCTATTGCAGCTGGGATAGGGTTTATTGTTGCTGGCTGAAAGTGATCTATATTACTGCTTTTTTCGTTAACAAATTGCATACAACTTATTTAACACCAGAAAAATAATACTTGGTTCTATATTCTCCAAAAGGGGTGTTACTGGTAGATGGATAGTGGGTGGAACCAAGAGACAGTACTTGGAGGTGGGTAGGGGGCGGAGACAAGGGATGGCTTAAAAGAGGGGAGTTCCTGCACCTATGCTCTGAGGCCCCGTACACACAGAATTCAGCCAGAAACTCGATCGGAGCTGAATTCTGCCGAGAAACCCAGCCGTGTGTAGACTTTCGGCGAGGAAGCCGACGAGTTTCTCGTCGAGCCAAATAGCGAACATGTTCTCTATTTCCTCGTTGTTCAATGAGGAAAGTTGGCTCGCCGAGATCCTCGGCGGCTTCACACAGAACTCGACGAGCAAAACGATGAATTTTGCCCGTCGAGTTCCTCGGACGTGTGTACGGGGCCTGAGAAAGAAGCCCTGCATAAGACATATGGAAAACAAGGCCTACATCCAGTACTATTGGCCTAGACATCATTGAATGTTGTGCGTTGATAATCACCTATAAGGCAATGATGCCATTGGGCAACCCTCATACTTTACAACAGAACGCAAATAAAGTGTACGTAAATGAACACAACTTGGGGGGAAACTTGTAGGCTCAGTTTTATGACTGAGAACTTCCTGAAATGTAAAGTGGTATATCAATACAGCACAAATATTGCCAGATAAGGTCAAGGAGAATTGGGCTAACATGATCGATTTGGAATTACAAAATCTATTGGTTTTTACCTATGATTACAAATTAGACAATGACATCATTGGGTAGAATTCATACCTTATGATAAAAGTTACCAATGGTATGGCATTTCATTACAACCATTTAGAGCCAGAGCGTCGTTTGTACATTTATTTATGGTGGACAATTGGCATCTGGGTGCCTGGGTCTTTAGTGTTGTCGTGCCAGTATAAATGTGTACTGTGTATTCCTCTATTGCTGAAACATACAAATGCCACATACAGACGATGGTAAATTCCGACAACAAAACCATCGATTTTTTTCTGATGGATGTTGGCTCAAACTTGTCTTGCATACACACGGTCGCACAAATGTTGTCTGAAATTACGAACGCCAAGAATGCGGTGACGTACAAGACGTACGACGGCACTATTAAAGGGAAGTTCAATACCAGTCGTGTTAGTAGAAATTTGGTGAGAGACAATTTGCGCTTTTCAACCTAGTGCTTTTCAGTCTGTTACAGCGTGACGAATGTGCTATCTCCATTACGAACGCTAGTTTTGCCAGACCAAGCGCTTCCGTCTCGTACTTGATTCAGAGCATGCATGGAATTTTGTGCTTTGGAATTGTCCACACACGATTGGAATTTACGAGAACGGATTTTGTTGTCGGAAAATTTGAGAACCAGCTCTCAAATTTTTGTTGTCGGAAATTCCGACAGCAAATGTCCGATGGAGCCTACACACAGTCGGAATTTCCACAACAAATTCCCATCGAACATTCTGACCGCGTGAACGTGGCATAAGTGTGGGTTTTGAAACAGTCAAGGAGAATGCAGCATGTGGAAACCAGTTCCCAAGTATGTACCATGGTATACCATGTACATTTTTCTATGCACTTGGATCTACAGATACAAATAGTGGCTTCATTTATTTTCACTTGTTAGATGACACGACATTCCATTTCTAATTGTAGCTTCCTGAAAACACAAAGTCATATTGTTCAGCATGTGTCAGCACATAGTCTCAATTTGCTGAGTCTACAAGGAAGGGGTCACAGGTGAACAATGTCTGTTCTCAAGAAGACCGATAACACGCTGACAGGTGAACTAGTCAATGACAAGGGTAAAAGGTGAAAAGGGATGACTCATGGACATCAGTTCACCTGTTCCACTGAATCTATTGTCATCACCGGCCATCAGTGACAGAGAAGACTATTTTTTATCAATGTTTTCACGTAATAAATACTGTTTGCTCAGTAATTAATATTTTGTATATTTATTATCTTGATTCAACACAAACTTTTTCAAGCTTTTTTTACTCCAGAAAAAAAACTCAGGTTTCGGGGAACCCCTGATAAAAATTAATATGGGGCAGATCCACAAAAGAATTACGCCAGCGTATCTACTGATAGGCCGCGTAATTTTAAATTTCCCGCGTCGGATCTTTGTTTTGTATCTACAAAACAAGATACGACTGCATCTCGGATCGATCCGAGAGGCGTACGTCTTAGTACGCTGTCGGATCGTAGATGCATTTTCCCGCCGGCCGCTAGGTGGCGTTTCCGTCGAATTCCACATTTACAGACGGCTTTTTCCAGGGTATAGTTATCCCTGCTATTATGAAGCGTACTCAATGTTAAGTATGGCCGTCGTTCCCGCGTCAAATTTTGAATTTTTTACGTTGTTTGCGTAAGTCGTTCGCGAATAGGGATTTGCGTAGAATGACGTCACCGTCGTAAGCATTGGCTTGTTCCGGTTTAATTTCGAGCATGCGCACTGGGATACCCCCACGGATGGCGCATGCGCCGTTAAAAAAAAACGTTGTTTACGTTGGGTCACAACGTATTTACATACAACACGCCCCCATCACATCCATTTGAATTCTGCGCCCTTACGCCGCCAAAGATACACTACGCCGCCGTAACTTACGGTGCAAATTCTTTGAGGATTAAAAAAAAAAATAAGTTAAGGCGGCGTAGTGTATCTTAGATACGCTACGCCCGGCGGATATATGCGCCAAAGTACGTGGATCTGGGCCTATATCTACAACTTATGGTACATTATCATGATATGAAAGTTATAAATATGTGGGATATTTGGATGGATCATGTCTATAAAAAAACGCAGACTATAAAATTGTAGTGTTCCCTTACACAAGTAGTAAGTAAAGAAATAACACCCTTTAGTGATCAATATAGGGCCCCTTTCATTGGTGTTTAATGTAAGCAGGGTATAAATCCACCAATGCTAAAGGAACTCCTAGCAAGATCTGGAGAAACCTTATAGCTCTACAGGACTCTAGTTGACAACGGCTGCTCTAACATCTGTGAGAATAATACATTGGAATAGTTCAATGTTCTTCTTAAAGCGAATACATTATTTTAATGTTCTGAAATGTATGTTGTTCCTTGCTGGGTGCTGTGAAAGTGTTCTGCTGTGGCTAATAGGCATATGTGGTTCATTTTGTTTTCCAAATCGAAATTGGGACAAAATGTACTTGATTCGCAGATTTGAATCTCCGAATCGCAACTAATCCAAATGAAATTAGAATGAAAACAACAAATCCATTCATATTCATTTGTTTCATTCTGATGACATGATGTGATCATTTGGGTCTCTTGATAATGTTTGACGCATCCGAAATAACATAACAAAATAAAACATTATCTGAAATTATTTAGATCCATTTGTTTTTATTCTAGTGAGTATAGTGTGAATCTTGTAATAAGATTATTTTTGTATTAGGGTTGAGAGACCATTTGTTTAATTTGTATGTGCGCGGCCCAATTAACAAAGTCAGTTGGGAATTTGGAAATTAATTGCACTTAATAACATAACGAATGAAAACAGAACTTCCAAATATATGAAGCATTTCGGAACAAATTAATATTTACTCTTCCAAAAATAACAAATTCTTCTGAAAGAAAATCATTCTAACATAATGATTATGACAAAAATTAATTATTTCTTAACAAATGAAACTGAAACAAAACAAATTTGCTGTGTACTGTACAATGATACAAACTATAACATCAGCCACTTGTGTCAAACACAAGGCCTGCGGGCCAAATCCAGCCCTCCAAGCAGGGGCGGACTGACAACTCATGGGGCCCCCGGGCAATAGAATATTATGGGGCCCCTCTGGCTTACAGATGGCCACCACGCCAGGAGGCAGTGCAGAGGAAGGGCAGCTAAAATCTTGGGATATTCACATTAAAAGCATGTCAGTTTCGGACATATCAGGGACAGATCTAAAAAAAAAACACAGATTTTTACATACTGTCCCTGGTTTTACTGAGCCTGGCAACCCTGATGGGGCCCCCTAGTGGCATGGGGCCCTCGGGCAGTGCCCGAGTGACTCAATGGTCAGTCCGCCCCTGCCTCCAAGCCATTTCATGTGGCCCTTGCACCTCTCCTGCAACTGCAGGAGACCTCCAGCCCTCCTCTAGTCCTCCTCGAGACCCTTACTTTCTGCTTTCAAGCAATGTATCCATCTTCCTTCCAACAGCAGCATAAGGAAAGGGGGTAGACTGTGATGTAAAGCCAGATACAAGTCCAAAGGAGAACGAAGATTTGCGGTCCAAGGACCCAGACTATGGAACGCTCTACCAACCACCATCCGATTGGAGGTAAACCACCAGGCCTTCAGGAGAAAGATCAAGACCCATCTCTTCTGAGGGCCCAGGGAATGGATACCAAGCGCCCAGAGGCGATTCAGTTTGCATGTGTTGCGCTATATAAGTTTCTCACTCACTCACTCACTCACTCAATCACTCACTCACTCACTCACTCACTCAGTGGGGGACTCAACTACTGATGGTGGGGTGGCTCTTGACATCTAATGTAAGGGGAGGGGATGCGCTGGACATCTAATCTTACAGCTACAATCGGACATTTTGAGGGCAATCATAATGCTGATGCGGCCCACAATGAAATTGAGTTTGACACCCCTGTTCTAGTGGCTGACGTTATAGTTGGTATCATTGTTTAATTGGACAGCGTTTTCTATGTGATCTTATGTACATACATGTTGCCATACAAATCATTCAAGTATGGATGGTTTAAAGAGTCTCTTTAACATTTTTTTATTATATTTTGAAATTAATAAAGTATTAACTTTTTTTAGAGCATACTGTCCCATCTAGAACCCCTGTGTTGTGACCATTTATTTGTAGTTTACTTTAACTGACAAATACATTATGGTCTGTATATGCTGTATACGACATACACCTGGCCACAGCACACTATGTACCGTCTATCTGTTGGACACAGTGGGGCTGTTTTACTAAAAGTGGAGAGTGCAAATCAGGTTCTAGATTCAGCTTGTTCAATTAGACCCCTTTCACACTAAAGCGTTTTTACAGCGTTTTAGCTTTTAATAATAGCGCTATTAAAATGCTCATAAAACACTTTCCATGCATCTCAATGGACCCTTTCACACTGAGTCCTGAGTCCTGCAAGCAGCATATTTGGAACAGCTTTTGGGCGCTTAAAAAAACGCTCCAAAAACGCCCCTCTCGATTGAAATGAATTGAAAGCGCTGTAAAAACGCCTTACCCTTTCACACTGAGGCGTTGCACTGGCGGGGCGTTGAGAAAAGTCCTGCAAGCAGCATCTTTGGAGCAGCTTTTGGGTGCTGAAAAAAAAACGCTCCAAAAACGTCCCTCTCCATTGAAATGAATTGAAAGCGCTGTAAAAACGCCTTACCTTTTCACACTGAGGCACTGCAAAAACGCCCTAAAACTTTAGGGTCTTAGCAGGGCTTTACCAGCACATTGGGATTGCAGATGAGGCTTTGCTCGAACCAAAAAAGGCCTTAAAAATAGAGCAACTTTTGAGATTCGATCGACGATCGACCATCAAAAATTTTAACTATTTAACCCAGCTCGAGCACATATCATGTGCTTTGATCAACACAAGATCGGCAGTAAAACACCGATTAGAAATCCACAATTTCTTACTACAAAACGATCTAGACTGCCTCTTTATTACAGAAAGCTGGCTCTCAGACGACTGCAACACCATTCTCGGAGAATTGGTGCCAGAAAACTATCGCATTATAACGGAAAACAGAATAGGGCAAAGAGGAGGAGGCCTGGCGGTGATCCACAAGAATCGCATTACAATCACTAAGCCAGCCCTTCAAAATCCTCTTCCATTCATGGAAACCCTTACTCTTCAACTTCAAACTTCCCCCCAGGAGACTGTTCACATTCTCCTCTGCTATAGGCCACCTGGGCCAAAATCGCAGTTTTTGCCATCATTAACGGAGTTTATATCCACTTATACCCTTAACAGCAAACACCTTTTGCTGCTCGGGGACTTTAATCTGTGGGCCAACTCCGCACAGGATCCCATTGCGGACGCCTGCATTGATCACCTGGAGGGATTAGGGCTACAGCAACTTATATGCGGGCCAACACATGCTTCAGGTCACACACTCGACCTAATTTTCAGACAAAATCTGGAAATAAGCATTTTAGAAAATGAACCATTGCCATGGACAGACCACCATGCAATTAATTTCATAATCTCCAAAATTCCCCCAGTGATAAAAGCACCCAAGCCGGTGACAATACACTGGGCTAGATCTCAGAAGAAGCTCCATTCGGAACTCTTCAAATCTACCTTGGGAAACAGAATCAAAACAATCCATCCACATCAAACAGCCGCAGATACACTGGATGCCATAAACGCAGCCCTGCTACAGTCAGCCGATTTAGTAGCACCGAAACGCAAAGCCTGCATCCGAAAAAGAAAGTCCGGCTGGTTCAACAACCAGCTGTCGCTTCTGAAGCAAGAGCGCAGAAGGGCGGAAGCCGCCTGGAAAAGAAGTCCTGCAGAGGATAACCTCATCATCTACAAGGCAATAACAACACGATATCATAAAGAAATCTTCAAAGCCAAGAAACATCATTTTTCTATGGCGATTAACAGCGCCCTAAACCGCCCCCGCGAACTCTTCAAGATGGTCACCCAGACCATGAATCCAGGATGTCTTGAAGTCCCCAACTCAGACACCCAAGAGTTCTGCAATGAACTATCGGATTTCTTCATCAACAAAATTGAAAGAATCCGGGAAAGCATCATGCAAAACAATACCCCCCTCAACCCCACCATCAATCAACCACAAAACACCCACAGAAACGCTCTACAATCAACAAAGTTCACTCTGGAACCGATCTCCATCGATACCACAAAAAATATCATTGGTGCTTTGCGGAACAGCACATCGCCCAATGATATCATCCCCACCAAACTGCTGAAGGAATGTGCCGACATCCTGGCACCACCCATCACACAGCTTATAAACCAGTCATTTAAGGAAGGCACAGTGCTATCCCTGTTGAAAGAGGGCACAATCCAGCCCATCTTGAAAAAACCTAACCTGGATCCCAAGGACCCAACTCACCGCCGTCCCATAACAGGCCTAAATGTTCTCTCCAAGATAATGG
Organism: Rana temporaria; assembly: GCF_905171775.1. Lineage (NCBI taxonomy): Eukaryota > Metazoa > Chordata > Amphibia > Anura > Ranidae > Rana > Rana temporaria. Next base: position 78,812,388 of record NC_053492.1, read on the forward strand.
AGAAAGTAGTGGTACAACAGCTGCAACAGCATCTGGATACCCACAATCTACTCGATCCATTTCAATCAGGTTTCCGTCCCGGACACGGGACAGAAACGGCCTTACTCAAAATATGGGACGATGCCCTCGAGGCCGCAGACGAAGGAGAATCTTGTCTCCTGGTTCTGCTGGACCTAAGCGCAGCCTTTGACACGGTAGACCACAAACTGTTACTAATGCGACTAGCCAAGGTAGCAGAAGTCGCAGAAGGTGATTTACCATGGTTTTCTTCCTTTCTTGAAAACCGATCACAAACAGTTAAATTGGGTTGTTTCACGTCGGAAAAGCGCACGGTGTCATGTGGAGTCCCCCAAGGATCCCCCCTGTCACCGGTGCTTTTCAACATCTATCTTCGCCCTCTCTTTGATATTATCAGTAGCCAAGAACTACTCTATCACTCTTATGCAGACGATACGCAACTGTATTTTCGCATCTGCAACAAAAAGGATCATCATCCCAGTTTAGAGAAATGTCTCTCTTTGATAGAAAACTGGATGACTAAGAGTTATCTTAAACTCAACAGTTCAAAAACAGAACTCCTTATGTTTCACGCCAGCCGAAAGAGTCAACTGGCAACAACCTGGACACCGCCGCCCATTCTGGGCCAAATCATCACCCCTAGCTCCAAAGTCAAAAGTCTCGGGGTCATCTTCGACACCTTCATGACAATGGACGCACAAATAGGGTCAGTAGTCAGCGGAGCGCACCATCTGTTGTGCCTACTACGCAGACTTATTCCATTTATCCCCAAAGAAGACGTAGCAGTCGTGGTGGGAACAATCGTGAATTCCAGACTGGACTATGCTAACGCCCTGTACCTCGGACTCCCAAAGTACCAAATCTCCCGTCTGCAAGTCGTTCAGAATACGGCCGCCAGACTGGTGACTGGGAAAAAAAAATGGGAATCAATCTCACCTTCGTTGAGAACCCTTCACTGGCTGCCAGTAAAAGACAGAATTGCATTTAAAGCACTCTGCCTGACACATAAGTGCATCCATGGGAAGGCTCCGCAATATCTTTGCGACAAGATAGAACCTCACAATTCGAATCGCGTTCTGCGATCCACCGACCAAAATCTGGTCAGGGTACCAAAAACCAAATACAAGTCCAAAGGAGAAAGAAGGTTTGCTTTTCAGGGTCCTAGACTATGGAACGCTTTACCAACCAGCATTCGGTTGGAGGAAAACCACCTGACTTTCAGAAGACAGATCAAAACTCTGCTCTTTTGATGTCATGAGACACGAACAACTAGCGCCCAGAAGCGATTCAGTTCGCATGCGCCGCGCTTTATAAGTTTTTCATTCATTCATTCATTCATTCATAACACTCGAAAAACGCTCCAGTGTGAAAGGGGCCCGAGGCCTCGTACACGCGGCCGAGTTTCTCGGCAAAAACCAGCAAGAAGCTTGCTGGGTTTTTTTTTGCCGAGGAAACCGGTCGTGTGTACACTTTTCGATGAGGAAACCGACGAGGATCTCGTCGGGCCAAAAAGAAAGCATGTCTTCTTTTTCCCCGACGGGATTGGGAAAATTTGGCTTGCCGAGATCCTCGGCAGCTTCACAAGGAACTCGACGAGCAAAACTATGTGTTTTGCCCGTCGAGTTTCTCGGCCGTGTGTACGAGGCTTCAGGCTTCATGTACACGGGACTTTGTTAAACCTCTCCTGAACAATTTAACTTGACAGCTAGAATCCGATGTTTAAAAACATCCCTTTAGTGGTGTTTACCTGCGTTTGCGCAAAACAAAAATGCTGCTAAATGCGAGTTACTACGTTTAGCAGCGTTTACAAGCTGTTATAGGCATTTGGCGCTCCAAAAATGCTTCTATACTCAACTGCCTAGAAATGACTATAAACTACCCTGTGTACATGTACTGATAAGATAACACAGAGGAGAGTTGAGGGGCAGCTGAAAAAAATGCCCAACTGCTCCTAAACGTCCGTTTACCAGCAGCAGTGTACATGATTTAGCAAAAAAAATAAAACTGGAAGCTGATTGGTTTCTATGCAGAGCTGCGCCAGATTTTGGACTCTCCAGTTTTAGTAAATCAACCCCAGTGCTTTTAGGGGTATAAATATGTGAGAATTTCAAAAATCTATACTAAATTATTAGTGTGTAATTGGTGATTAAATAATATTAAAATTAACCGAAAAACAAATGACAATGTAAACAAATTTTACCCAGCTCTATATATAGAGAGCACTATAGCTATAACTAATGTACAGATGGCCTTTGATAATCATACTAAATATCACTATAATGCACAAATAGGCAAACAAGTATTTTCAAATCCATATATAGAAGATGATTAGTCTCCATTCCAGATAGAAGATGATTAGTCCCCATTCCAGATAGAAGATGATTAGTCTCCATTCCAGACATTGGGAAAAATCATAAGGGTGATGAAAGTTAATGAAAAGTGCTATATTAGGGTTATATTATATGCTCCTGGCCCCTGCACTCCTTATGCTTTATTGTACAACTATTGCTGGTTGCTAAGTAGCCACTGACTATGTTAATGGAAAGTTAAATTAATAAAATGTTTTTCTATAAGGAAGGCAGGCTATGTGCAGAAAGCATATGTAATGGAAGAGGTAACTTTTTACAAATGATTTTGATGATGTGTCTATTAGACTATCGCTTGTGGCACAGTAATTAACCACTTCATTACTGGGCACTTAAACCCCATTCCTGCCCAGACCAATTTTTCAGCACTGACGCATTTTGAATGGCAATTGCGCAGTCATACAACACTGTACCCAAATTATATTTTTATCATTTTTTTATCACAAATAGAGCTTTATTTTGGTGGTATTTGATCATCTCTGCGATTTTCTATTTTTTGCACTATAAACAAAAAAAGACAGAAAATTTTGAAAAAAAAACATAATATTTTTTACTTTTTGTTATAATAATATCCCAATTTTTTTTTTCATTTTTTTATATTTTTTTCCTCAGTTTAGACCGATACATATTCTTCTACATATTTTTGTTAAAAAAATCACAATAAGCATATATTGATTGGTTTGCGCAAAAGTTATAGCGCCTACAAAATAGGGGATAGATTTATGATTTATTTTTTATTTTTTACTAGTAATGGCGGCAATCTGGGATTTTTTTGTCAGGCCTGCGATATTGTGGTGGACACATTGGACACTTTTGACACAATTTTGGGACCATTCACATTTATACAGCGATCAGTGCTATAAAAATGCACTAATTACTGTATAAATGTGACCGGCAGGGAAGGGGTTAACACTAGGGGGTGAGGAAGGGGTTACATGTATTCCCTGGGTGTGTTCTAACTGTGTGTGGAGGGGGACTGACTGGGGGAGGTGACCGATGCTGTGTCCCTATGTATAAGGGACACAGCATCGGTCTCCTCTCTCCCTGACGATCGCATGTACCTGGCGGACATCGCGGCTGCCAGGCACATGCATCGGCATCTCAGCGATGCGCCGGGCACAGTGTTTCCCCGCTGCGCGCCCCCAGCGGCATCCGGAGGGAATGCACATAAAAGGACGTCCACCCGGCAGTTGAGAGCCGCGCTGTGGACGTCTTTCGTCTATAGCGTGGCTCTCAAGTGGTTAAAGCTGTAGTTAACTCTGGGGGAAAAAAAAAAAAAACGTTTCCTCCTGCAAGGCAATGTTATAATGTTATAATGTGCTTCACCCGGTCTTCCTTCTGGGCTTGTGGGCTCTGGTCCTTTGAATAGACAAGCGGCGATGACATCACTTCCACACATGCACATCGGAGTCACTGTTAACTGCACAGGGCTCTAAAGGAAAGACACGGGTCATTCATTCCTTCAGAACGCATGCGTCGGGGACGTCACTGGCGGTTTCACAAGTAAATATCTCCTAAATGTTGCACATTTAGGAGCTACAGTATTTGCAGTTCCAACAGGTAAGCTTTATTATAGACTTACCTGTAGGTAAAACATAAACAAAAGGCATTTACTACTACCTTAAAGGGGTTGTAAAGGTACAATTTTTTCTTAAATAGCTTCCTTTACCTTGCAGTGCAGTCCTCCTTCACTTACCTCACCGCCCCCTCCCTTGGACTACAGGAGAGTCAGGACGCTCTCTACATTGCAGATAGAGAAAGGAGCTGTGTGTTAGTGGGCGTCCTGACTCTCTGTAGTCCAAGGGAGGGGGCGAGCACAACACTCCACACCAGGGAGAAAGCCTCTCATTACTGTGTGGAGTTACAGATAAAAGAACAGGAAGTGAGGGTTTCTCAGAAGAAATAAGGACATTTATAAGCAAAATGGAAGGATGAGGTAAGTGAAGGAGGACTGCACTAAGGTAAAGGAAGCTATTTAGGGAAAAAAATTGTACCTTTACAACCCCTTTAAAGCATATTTTGTGGGTACGATTGTGGCATATGAAACTGTGTACACAGTGAGTAGGCCCAAGTTCTAAACTACTCTCACTGTGGCAATATTTCCACACCCACAATTTGACATGGAGCCCTGCATGTGCCGCCCAGTTGGTCTCTCCAGATGCCCAAGGCTAAACCACCCTGGAAAACCAATGTATCTATGACCCAGCCTAGGCACCCTCACGTACCATGAAGTGCAACGCTATTTTTCAGCAGAATGGTAAAACAAAAAGTAATTTATTCAGGGAACTGCTTAGGCCCAAGAGAATCATTTACCATTAATTTACTTAATGACCACTTTATAACACAGCTAATCTTTACTCTTCGAGTTCAGGTCCACGTTAAAGGGTTTGTAAAGGTTTGTTTTTTATTTTCTAAATAGGTTCCTTTAAGCTAGTGCATTGTTGGTTCACTCACTTTTTCCTTCGATTTCCCTTCTAAATGTTTTTTTTCTTTGTTTGAATTTCTCACTTCCTGTTTCTCCTCAGTAAGCTTGCCCCCCATCATCCGATCTGTTCTGGCTGGGGGTTAGTTGGGACTACACCAAAACATTTAGAAGGGAAATCGAAGGAGACGGTAAGTGAACCAACAATGCACTGGCTTAAGAGCCGGTTCACACTGGGGCGACTCGTCAGGTGGCTGAGTCGCGTCCCATTCTGTGCAATAGAGCTTTAATAGGAGCGACGCAAGTCGCTCCGACTTAGAAAAAGGTTCTTGTACGACTTCTGGGGCGGAACGGGGCGATTTGCATTGACTTCTATACAGAAGAAATTTTGCTAATCGCCTCTGACGCCTCTTCAGGACGACTTGCAGATTCGCCCTCGAAGTCGTGCCGCGGAAGTGTGAACCGGCTCTTAAGGAACCTATTTAGAAAATAAAAAACAAACCTTTACGACCCCTTTAAGTATAAATCCTCTTCAATATTAACACAAAATATTTCTCCGCTAAATAAAAACCATTGCTTGTTTTTGAATGCAAAATTTTCAGTTGGTTCAGGACCAATCTAATAATGATGAAAAGTACGGTATATCTTACCACTATTCCTATTATCTTAAATCTCCTACCATTTTCCAGCATGCTGAACTCTTGATGGAAGCTGGTATAAGGGCACCTTTTTGTCAGGTCACCTGTTTATTGCGTGTCAGTGACATGGACAATTATCCTTTCAAAGGACATCAAAGTGTTGGAATCCCTGGCTTATGTTGTGAAAATTCCACTGCTGATATATGACATTTCTTGAATGGAAAGAGCCTGAGATGTATTTGCCCGTCAGCTGGAATGTTCCTCACGCCCTGATCCGTGTGACTGATCTTTTCCCATTTTTATCCAGCTTTCCCATTATCTGCCTCTGTGTACTTTCCATTTGTGAAGCCGATAATTTGAGAAAGAAAAGAGCAACGGGGCGGGGAAACCATCGTAAAGCATCACCAATATTTAACTGGCAATCCCCAATACAAACTTGGTGCTTTTTAAAGATTAAAAACTATCTTTTAAGAAAAGGAATTCGGAGGAAGAAAGAAAAAAAAAATTGCATACAAATGGTTAAAAAGGTGTAGCAAGGCATGTACTGATAAAAGAACTTCCTAAGTAACCATTGCTTTAATGTGGAAGTGTGACCTTCGAATGGTTAGAAAATCCATTTTGTGAGCAAATGCCCAAGAGATTGTGACTTTTAGGTACACTTGTTTAAAGTACATGATATGTCAAAGGTCTATTAAACAGTGATAACACTTTAAGAATTGAGTGCAAAAGACAAAAGTAACTCCACTTTTTTTTTTTTTATGTTTATTTATAGATTTCAAGTCAGACAATAGTAGTTACATAAGCCAGACATTTGAATGAATAAGAGAGTAAGAAATGAACAATCATATTTTATGCATTGAACATACGGGTCTGGTCGCATACAAGAAATGTATACCATAAGATAGAAAATAAGTAGTGGGTTTAACAAGAACAACTTATCATGGCTCTGCTGAGCATAAGCATATAACAACATTCTATTACTTATAGGAATGAGATCGAACCATACACGTCTGTAGGGAAATGGTCAATGAATAAGCAGTTATGGTGGGGTAGAGTGAGATTCTGTGTTAAAGTCAGAATTTGGGAAGAGAATCGTCTATAACAGCTGTAAGACGTTCCATCCTTCGAATATCAGCAATTGTCGATAGAAATTGTGCGAAAGTGGGAGGGGAGGTAGTTCTCCAGCATTGAGGAATGACACATTTGGCTGCCAATAATAGAAAGGCCAGTAATTTGCAAAGATTTTTGGATATCTCAGGCCTCGTACACACGACCGAGGAACTCGACGGGCAAAACACAACGTTTTCCTCGTCGAGTTCCTTGTCAGGCTGTCGAGAAACTCGACAAGCCAATTTTCTCCATTCCCGTCAAGGAAATAGAGAACATGTTCTCTTTTTGGCTCGTCGAGTTTCTCGACAGTTTCCTCGTCGAAAATGTACACACGACCGGTTTCCTCGGCAAAAACATATCTCCCAGCAAGTTTCTTGCTGGTTTTTGTCGAGAAACTCGGTCGTGTGTACGAGGCTTCAGGGAGAGGTAGGCCCAATAACATATTTAGAGGTTGAAAGGGTACAGTTACAGTATCTCCAAGGTCGTCTCCAGGAAATTATGGACCTGTGTCCAAAAGGGGGTTAATACAGGGCACTCCCAGAAGATGTGAAAATGGGTACCTAAAGAGGAGCCACATCTCCAACATTGGCCATGTGGGGTCAGGTTATGCGCTGCCAGAAATTCAGGAGTTCTGTACCAGAACATAAGTATTTTGTATGTAGTTTCTTTTTGGGCTACACATCGAGAAACTCTAGAGGCAGCGTCCCAAATTCGTCTTCAGTCTCCCAATGTGATGGGCTTATTCAATATGTGGGACCACTTCCTCATGTATAAATGGGTATTTTCAGAGAGGGGGGAAGCTGAGTGTAGGATTTTGTAAATAGTGGAAATCTGGTAAAGTTCGTGAGGGCCTCTAGAGCACATCACCTCAAAGTCAGTAGGGATGCTAAGGGTCAATTGGGGAGACCTGGAAGCAAAAAAATGTCTGATTTGTAGGAAGGAGTAAAAAGAGTTTTCGGAATTTTATGTTTTGACTGAGTAACTCCACTTTTGTTGAGAAAAAAATATTCCCCTCTGGGTGATCGCAGAGATTTTGAAGCGGACCTTCAGTCATTTTTTCATCTTTCCATCTATTAAATCTTCTGCCCTTGTTGTTTAACCACTTAAGCCCCGGACCAAAATGCAGGTAAAGGACCAGGCCCCTTTTTGCGATTCGGGACTGCTTCGCTTTAACTGACAATTGCGCGGCCGTGAGACGTGGCTCCCAAACAAAATTAGCGTCCTTTTTTTCCCACAAATAGAGCTTTCTTTTGGTGGTATTTAATCATCTCTGCGGTTTTTATTTTTTGCGCTATAAACAAAAATAAAGCAACAATTTTGAAAAAAATTCAATATTTTTTACTTTTTGCTATAATAAATATCCCCCAAAAATATAAATATAAAAAAAAATGTTTCCTCAGTTTAGGCCGATACGTATTCTTCTACATATTTTTGGTAAAAAAAATCGCAATAAGCGTTTATCGGTTGGTTTTGTGCAAAATGTATAGCGTTTACAAAATAGGGGACAGTTTTATTGCATTTTTATTAATTATTTTTTATTTTACTACTAATGTCAGCGATTTTTTTCGTGACTGCGACATTATGGCGGACACTTTGCACAATTTTGACACATTTTTGGGACCATTGTCATTTTCACAGCAAAAAATGCATTTAAAATGCATTCTTTATTGTGGAAATGACAGTTTCAGTTTGGGAGTTAACCACAGGGGGCGCTGAAGGGGTTATGTTTCACCTAGTGTGTGTTTACAACTGTAGGGGGGTGTGGCTGTAGGAGTGACGTCATCGATTGTGTCTCCCTATAAAGGGCATGACACGATCGATGCAGCCGCCACAGTGAAGCACTGGGAAGCCGGAGCCTCGGACCGGGTCGCGGGCGCGCGCCTGCGACCCACAGCTGGGTAGATGTACAGGACATGCCGGTACGTCCATCTGCCCAGCCGTGCCATTCTGCCGACGTATATTTACAGGCGGCGGTCCTTAAGTGGTTACACTTTGGATACATGCAGCCCCTGGGTTACAAACAAGACGGTGTCTGTAGGTTTGTTCTTAAGTTGAATCTGTTTGTAAATCGGAACAGGTACATTTTTTTAAGTGTAGCTCCAGTCAAAAAAACTATTTGTAAGGTTTTTGGATAGCATAGAGAAGGGTTATCACCCCTGTAACATTTGTTTTGCTGTCTGTGTCCCTCTTCAGAACATTTCACCTCACTTTGTCCCAATGACAATTGGATTTAGAAAATTTGGGGTTGTTGTGTAAACAAGGATTGGTGATAAAGCTTCAGTGGAGAGGAGACACATTTTTCCCATAATAACTCTTAGGCCCCGTACACACGACCGAGTTTCTCGGCAGAATTCAGCCAGAAACTCGATCGGAGCCGTATTCTGCCGAGAAACCCGGTCATCTGTACACTTTTGGCCGAGGAAACCGACGAGGATCTCGTCGGGCCAAATAGAGAACATGTTCTCTATTTCCTCGTTAGTCAATGAGGAAACTTGGCTCGCCGAGATCCTCGGTGGCTTCACAAGGAACTCGACGAGCAAAACGATGTGTTTTGCCCGTCGAGTTTCTTGGACGTGTGTACGGGGCCTCACAGGAGGGAATTTCCCTTCCTAGGGGTAGATTTCCTTTCACTTCCTGTTGCCTCCCTCCATTTGTAAGTAGGAGTCATTTGTAAGTCAGATGTTTGTAACTAGGGGGTAGTGACACTTTTTTTTTCTGCCAGTAAAAACCGTATACAGCCCACATCCTGTTTTTTGTTTGGTCATTAGCCCAGGCGTATGACATCCACAGCTCTCTCTCTCACGCTCATGAGAGTTTGCCAGGAAGGGAGGGGGGTGAGTGATAAGAGGGCCATTGAGGGTTGAAGAGCTGGAGAGGTGTCTGTGTAAATCCAGAAAGTGAACAGGCAGAAGCTTCAACTGCCCACAGTTAAAATGGATGCAGTCAGACTTAGTGTAGGGAGATTTCTGCAGGATATTTGGCAAGTGCAGAATCACATTATATATAAAATAATATGCAAAGTGGTTGGAGGGAAGCTCCAGAATAGCAAAGATGTTTTTTATTTCAAATTATGTGAGCAGACTGCAGTTCCTCTTTAACAAATGTTGTTGCAGATTCCTACCTTTTGTTATAACAAATAGCTGTTTGTCTGTGTCCATGTGCAAAGTTAATGGGAATGGGAGTGATTTTTTAATTATCAATCAGGATTCTCGATCACTCATTAATACCTCGATAATAGAGGCAAATTAAAAGGTTCTATTTCGATGGTATATGGTGCCAGCTAGGTTTACCACCTTTGTATCAGGAGCATCCCCCCAGTGTTTCAGAGGTTGTGGTCAAATTGGTACTGCTTATCATATATGGTGGACATGCCACAAGGTTAGAAGGTTTTGGATTAGAATTTATCATTTTCACTCGGATTCATTTGCGGAAATCAGCAAAGCAAGCTTTACTGGGTGGTTGAGTGGTTGAGGACTCCAGATCTTGTAGGCGGCTCCTTAAATTTATATTCATTTCTGCAAAGATAACCATTGCCAGAAATTGGAGGTCTGCTGCTCTACCATTCGAAGAGTTGAAAGGTAAACTCACCTGGTTGATGTTTTAAATGAAAGATTAACCCTCCTGGCGGTATCCCCGAGCGTGGCTCGGGTGGATTTTTTGTGCTAAAATCGGTATCCCCGAGTCACGCTCGGGGTAGCTGTGCAGAGCCTGCAGCGCGCGCTGGGTTACCTTGTTCCTGAATCCAGCGATGCCACCGCGCTGTGTGAGCGAGCGGGACCTCGCTCGATTTACACAGTGTCCCCGTGTGCTGTCGATCTCCATTCCCTGCGACGTTACTACGCACGGGGGCGGAGATCGGCGCCAAATTCAAAAAAGTAAACAAACACTATACATACAGTATACTGTAATCTTATAGATTACAGTACTGTATGTAAAAAATACACACACCCCTTGTCCCTAGTGGTCTGCCCAGTGCCCTGCATGTACTTTTATATAATAAAAACTGTTCTTTCTGACTGCAAACTGTAGATTGTCCATTGCAACCAAAAGTGTCCCTTTATGTCAAAAATAGTTTTAGAGCAGCTAGAAAACAGCGATAATAAATTATAATCACTTGCAGAATTGTGCCATAGCGATTTGTGGGGAAATTCGTCATAAAAAAATTATAATAATGACAGCGACAATTCTGCAACTGAGCAAATTTCAGTGATTTTGAGTTGATTACATTATTAAATAATTTTTATTAGAATTATATTATTACTTGTTATAATTATTTATAATTATTTATTATATTATAATTTATAACTTTGTTTTAAAAAAAATGTCATACCCGGGATGCCTACTAGATTCTTGTTTGGTCAGATTTAAGTGAGTTATTCCTAAGAATTACAGACCTACAGTATAAAACGCCAAATTTCCTTGCAAATAATGGTACCGCTTTCAGCACCTTTTTTCTGAAATAATCATACCGCCAGGGAGGTTAAGTACTGAATCAGTGCTAAACACGTTGATTTTTCCATATACCCCTTACCCTTCTTGCCCCTATATGCCTATACATGTGTGTTTTTATATGATTCTTCAATAAACAGTAATTGTGCAGAGTGCAGCCTTTCAAAGTCTTGTATATCTGGATTTCAGCAGACGACCTGGGCATTACATCCGACTACTTGAGCACAGCGTGGGAGACAATGTAGCAGACCGGACTGGAGCAGTGTATTTTTGTTTATAAAATAAATAAGGTGTCAGAGCTGTGGATTTAAGGTAAGTGCCGATTAACACTACAGCGACATGAAAGTCGGCACAACTTTGCGAGGCAAATTGAGGCAACTTCGGGGCAACTTCAAGGCAACTTCCAGGCAACTTCAGGTTGCCTCCAGGACAGGCAACTTTGCCAGTGGCCAATCAAACAATAATCAGATCTGTGGGAGGGAGGGGTTTGCCTGAGAAAACTATTTTCTCTTCCTGTAAAGTTGCTTCAATTAAGACACTGATCCGACTTTGGAGGCAACTTCCATTGAAATCAATGGGTACAAGTCACCTAGAAGTCACCTTGAAGTAGTACAGGAACCTTTTCTGAAGTTGGAGCAACTTCAGTAGTGTCTATTAAGACGGCTCTCATTCACTTTAATGTAATTTCTCATGTCGCGCAACTTGGATCACAAGTCGGATCCAAAGTCGCGGTAGTGTGAACGGGCATTAACTCTTTTTTTGACGACTTAAACTTTAGAGCCCATTCACACAGGGGCAACACAACTTCTAGCACGACTTTGGGAGGCAACTTGGACACGACTTGAGTATGAATCATCAGGGAACTTACAAGGCAACTTCAAGTTGCCTCCAGGACAGTACAAGGCAACTTCAAGTCGCCTCCAGGACTTTCCAGTGGCCAATCAAACAACAATCAGCTCTGTGGGAGGGAAAGGGGGAGGGGTTTGCCTGAGAAATGTATGTTATCTTCCTGTATTGTTGCTTCAGTTAAGACAGGGATCCGACTTCTGAGGTGACTTCCATTGAAATCAATGGGTACAAGTTGCCTACAAGTCGCCTAGATGTCAGATTGAAGTAGTACAGGAACCTTTTCTGAAGTCGGAGACAGCTCCCATTCACTTCCATTCATTTTCTCGTCTACCAGCGGATTGGGACAACTTGGGGCGACTTGAAGTCGGATCCCAGGTCGCCCCAGTGTGAAACGGCTTTTTACCCTTATCTTAAAAATTACAACAATGGCTGCTTATAAATGTTCAGCATATTCATCTACAGATCAGTGGCGGTTCGTCCATAGAGGGCGCTGGGGCGCCGCCCCCTCTGGCTCCCGCACACACCACTGACTAATAACATTGATTCATGCATTGCATGAATCGATGTTATTGTCGCCGCTGGTCTATTCAGATGACAGGACATGAGCGCCGACCACCTGAATAACGGCAGCTGGTTGGATGTACGGAAGTGCATCAGAGCCAGCGGCTCTGATAGGCTCTCAGAGTACAGCCCTCAGCCTTCCGGATGCTTATCCAGGGAACGTACCGGGGTGTGTTCCTTGGATAAGACTGACAGGCGTCTCAGCCAATCAGGTTGACCGGTTCTGGCTATCGGTAACATGATTGGCTGAAGCGTCATCGAGGGCGGGAGAAGACATTGAGGGACGTGGATGGCTGACTCCAGTAAAGGTAAGTGCCGGGCATGGGGGGGAAAGGGGCATTTTACAGGGCACAGCCGCGACGAAGGGCACAGTAACATCAATGGGCACAGTAACATCAATGAGCACAGTGGCGACAATAGGCACAATGGGCACAGTGGGGACAATTGGCACAGCGGCATGAATTGGCACAGTGGCAACAATTAAAGGGCACAGTCACAGTCACATCAATGGGCACAGTGGTGACAATGGGCACAGTGGCGACAATTAAAGGGCACAGTGGTGACAATTGGCACAGTGGCGACAACTGATGGCACAGTGACTGTGTTTGATGGCATGGCACAGTGGTGACAATTGATGGCACAGTGGCTGCGTTTGATGGCATGGCACAGTGGTGACAATTGATGGCACAGTGGCTGCGTTTGATGGCATGGCACAGTGGCTGCGTTTGATGGCATGGCACAGTGACTGCGTTTGATGGCATGGCACAGTGGTGCGAATTAATGATGGCATGGCACAGTGGCTGCGTTTTATGGCATGGCACAGTGGCTGCGTTTGATGGCATTACACAGTGGTGCGAATTGATGGCACAGTGGCTGTGTTTGATGGCATGGCACAGTGGTGACAATTGATGACACAGTGGATGCGTTTGATGGCATGGCATAGTGACTGCATTTGATGGCATGGCACAGTGGTGCGAATTGATGGCACAGTGGCTGCGTTTGATGGCATGGAACAGTGGTGACAATTGATGGCACAGTGGCTGCGTTTGATGGCATGGCACAGTGACTGCATTTGATGGCATGGCACAGTGGTGACAATTGATGGCACAGTGGCTGCGTTTGATGGCATGGCACAGTTGTGACAATTGATGGCACAGTGGCTGCATTTGATGGGCACAGTGAGGCTGCAATTTTTTTTTTCTGTTTGCGCCCCCCCAAAAATTTTGAGCACCAGCCGCCACTGCTACAGATACTTAGATCATTGCAGGATTTTTACTCTTTGCATACCTTACACCCCCCCCCCGCCATTCTTCTCAGGGTGGCCATTTTCCCTCCATCTGCCTTTACTTCCTGAAACTCTGGGTCTGCCTCCTGAAACATGTGACAGTGCATGTCTTCTGAGAGGGGAGCATAGCGTCCAACTGTCCCTGATTACGAAGGATTGTCCCTGATTTGGAACAAAGTCCCTCTGCCCCTTTTTCTTCCTCATCTGTCCCTCATTTTTATTCGATCTATATAGTTGTATATAAAATGCACTATTTTTCTTTACAAAAAAGTGTTTTCCGGTGCTAAACCTTTCATCCAATTTCTAAATTGCTGCATTGGTAAATTTCAAAAGCCAGTATAAAGGAATAGCAGTGGTTAAAAAAAAAAAAAAAAAAAGCACTCGTGGGTTTAACTAATCTACTTTTTTTGCAGAATTCCCCTTTAAGGGTGTGTGGCGATGGGTGTCCTTTGTCTATATGCTTGCTAATTGCTAATTGGTGTCCCTCGTTTCCATCTCAAAAAGTTGGGTGGTATAGGGATGTAACCTTCCCAGGATGCAGCTGCGAGGCCAGGGTTACATCACCAGTGCCTCACTCAAGCAGACGGTGGGGTAAAAACGTAATTGCAAGCAAAAATGATGGCAGTATGTAAAAAAAATGTTTATTTATTTGTTTTTTAATATATATATATATATATATATATATATATATATATTAAAAAACAAATAAATATATATATATATATATATATATATATATATATATATATATTTTTTTTTTACATGCTGTCACCAGTCAGTGTCCCTGATCACTGCAACGCCAATCATGTGATGACAGGGTGCTGCACTGGTGACAGTATGTAAAAATGTAAAAAAAAAAAAATCTATTAAAAAAACTTGCAATTCCTCCTACTAAATACCTTGGACTATCTACTACTTAGCAGAGCCCATCTTGATTGAGCGATGTGGATAAGATCAGCAGCTCTCTCGGATCTCTCTCTCTCCTCGTTGGCTCACACATTGGCTTCCGCTGCTGTCAATCACAATCAGTAACCCAATGAGAGGAGAGCGGGGGATGGGGCTGAGCCACACTCTGTGTGTCCATGGACAATGTACAGACTTCATTTGACCACCAAATGCCAAACACCAAATTATTTTTACATGCATGTCTATACTTTTACAAGTGCGTTTGGCAACGGGACAAGCAAACATATCCAGGTGTCTTGTAACTTGTGGGCACAGCAGGTTACCTGTCAACACATTCCTACTCAAGCATTACACTTTGACAAAGGTTTTTCAAACGCTGATCAGAATTCAGTTCTGCAGAAATTGCATTTGCAATGCCTTTCATTGTAGACATGAGTTAAACACGATTTTGACATATGAAATTGCAGGGCAAAATGACATGTTAGGAGCTAGCGGAAGAGGTGGGGGGAGGGGGAGGCAGGGATTATGCCAGAACTTGTGAGGAGTAGTAATCCATTTGGGGATAACAAATGTTAGCTTTGGTGTTGGGATTGCTGGTGGGATTCAGGGATAATTGTGCTATAAGAAGAAAATGGGTGGGGATGAAAAATTCAACTGGCCTGGAACCAAATATGATAAGCCTAATAGTGTTTCATGGTTCATTGGTGGCATTGTCACTAATGATGTCATTGGTTTGTAATGAAACAGTAATGAATATTTTCCAGCTGGTTCACCTCAACAAATACTGTTCCACCTCATTATCTGTTACATACAAAGGTACATATTCCATGAAATATTTGCCTTTGGTTATTGTATGTACAACAATGAGGCTAATTCAATGATTCACTCATTGAAGGTCATAAAAAGTATTGTGTCTTACTTGGATCTGAGTAATCAGAAATAATAAAATTCACAGATAATAAATATTCCAATATGACAGTAAAGAAATCACAATGTTTCAGCCACAAATAATACATCTACAGTATGTATCAGCCTTAAAAACAAATACTATAATAGATGCACACTTCACAGAACAGTAACTTTAAAGTCAGCAGCTACAAATATTAAGACACTTACCTGTCGAGGGATCCAGCTTAGTCCTCACCCGAGCCAGCTCTTTACCGCCCTTTGGGTCCAGATGCCGGCATGTTTAGTTTTGGAAGCCGGCTGTGACTGCTTGTGGCCTCACAGCTGACTTCTGCCCTTTCACATTTATAAGACTTCAAAGTCGTGCGATTTTGCCGCAATTTGGGATCAGTACAACTTCGACTTTGCCACAACTTTGGCATTAACCAATAAAAACATACATGGTGTGAGGCAATTCCTTTTCCTGTCACCGCAGTTGTCATTGCTGCTGCGGCAGTAGCAGTGCATAAGGAAGAAGAGGAGGAGAAGCGAAGGCGGAGAAGACGTTGATATTGGGTACATCCCATCATTGCCAATCGTGAAGATAGGGGTCAATTTTGGGTCCTCTATAATGAAGAATGAGAAGAATGCTCCTTACATTGGTGGTCAGTGGGAAGAATGTCCCTTACATTGGTGGTCAGTGAGAAGAATGCTCCTTACATTGGTGGTCAGTGGGAAGAATGCTCCTTACATTGGTGGTCAGTGGGAAGGATGTCCCTTACATTGGTGGTCAGTGAGAAGAATGCTACTAACATTGGTGGTCAGTGGGAAGAATGCTCCTTACATTTATGGTCAGTGGGAAGGATGTCCCTTACATTGGTGGTCAGTAGGAAGAATGCTCCTAACATTGGTGGTCAGTGAGAAGAATGCTCCTAACATTGGTGGTCAGTGGGAAGAATGCTCCTTACATTGGTGGTCAGTGGGAAGAATGCTCCTTACATTGGTGGTCAGTGGGAAGAATGCTCCTTACATTGGTGGTAATAGGGGATTCTATAATCAGAAGGACTGATAGAATAATTTGTCGCCAGGATCGCTTCAACCGAATGGTTTGCTGTCTCCCTGGTGCCAGGGTTCGGCATGTGGTGGACCGGGTGGATAAATTACTGGGAGGGGCTGGGCATGACCCAGCTGTCTTGGTCCACGTTGGAACCAATGACAGTATACATGGAAGGTGGAGGCTCCTTAAGAATCAATTTAAAGAACTAGGCTGCAAGATGAAGGGAAGGACCTCCAAGGTGATATTCTCTGAAATATTGCCTGTGCCATGCGCAACACAGGAAAGGCAGGGGGAGATTAGAGAGCTGAATGCATGGCTAAAGACCTGGTGTAGGAAGGAGGGATTTGGGTTTCTAGAGCACTGGGATGACTTTTCATTGGGGTGCAACCTATATGCTAAGGACGGTTTGCACTTGAATGGAAGGGGGTCTGCTGTGCTGGGGGAGAGGTTTATGGGAATGCTGGAGGAGTATTTAAACTAGGATTGAGGGGGGAGGGTGAACTAGAATTACATCGGGTACACAGGTCAGCTAGGGGTCAGACATTAATGGAGAGTGGAATGGGGATAGATGGGGGGAGGGTTATGGCAGGTGACAAGAAAGTTCCCATGTTGCAAACAGCCATTGGAAATAATAGTGCCATTTGTAGTACTATAACTTATATGAAAAACACTAGAGAAAAATGTAACAATACATTTAAGTGTTTGTTCACCAATGCCAGAAGTCTGCCAAGCAAAACAGGTGAGTTGGAAGCTCTGGTGCATGAGGAGAGCTATGATGTAATCGGTATTGCTGAAACTTGGCTTCAATCCTCACATGACTGGGCTATTAATATTCCTGGCTATGCTCTCTTTTGGAAAGACAGGGTAAAAAGGAAAGGTGGAGGGGTCTGTCTCTATGTGAGAAGTGACCTCAAAGCAAGCGTGAAAGAGAACCTGGTTGATGGAGAGTGTGATGAGGCTGAAGCATTATGGGTGGAACTGCATACAGATGTGCGTAGTTCAAAATTAATCATTGGAGTTTGTTATAAACCACCCAATGTTAATGAGGAGGTGGAGACTCTGCTCCTTGCACAGATGGAAAGGGCTGCAAGGGCTGGGACGGTGATAATAATGGGGGATTTTAACTACCCAGAAATTGACTGGATTAATGGCACTTCTGGGACAGTTAAAGGACAACAATTTAAAAACCTATTGCAGGACAATTTTATGGTGCAGTTTATTGAGGCCCCAACTAGGAATGATGCTCTGTTGGACCTGATAATCTCAAACCATGCAGAGCTTATTACTAATGTTCAGATAAAGGAACACCTGGGTAGCAGTGATCATAACATGATTTCATTTAATGTTAACTATAAGCAAGAAATACATACAGGAAATATTAAAACACTAAATTTTAAGAGAGCAAATTTTCCAAGGATGAGGGCCGCTCTCCAGGACTTGGACTGGGAGGGACTATTGACACAGATGAACACAGAACAGAAATGGGAATTTTTCAAAAAGACTGTGTGGAACCTCACTGCAAAGTATGTTCCCATGGGCAATAAGTTTAAAAGGCTAAAAATAAAACCTATGTGGCTCACGGGCAAAGTTAAAAAAGCTATAAACAATAAGAAAGTAGCTTTTAAAAAATATAAAAATGAAGGAACACTAGTGTTGTTTAAATGTTACAAAGAATATAACAGGATATGTAAAAAGGAAATCAAGGATGCAAAAATTCAAAATGAACGACAGATTGCAAAAGATAGTAGGACAAACCCCAAAAAATGTTTTAAATATATTAATAGTAAAAAGGTGAAGTCTGAGCATGTAGGCCCCTTACAAAATAATCTAGAGTGGGTGACTGGGGACAAAGAGAAGGCAAATTTATTAAATGCTTTCTTCAGCTCTGTGTATACAATGGAGCATGGGGGAGCTCATGTCCATAATGGGGGTGGGAGTGACACAGCCCCAAATCCACAATGGCTCAAAAGTGATATGGTCCAGAAATATTTAGACAGAATAAAGGTGGATAAAGCACCTGGACCTGATGGCATCCACCCACGGATCCTAGGTGAGTTGAGCTCTGTCATTTCAAAGCCACTGTATCTAATATTTAGGGACTCATTAATGACAGGAATAGTACCACTGGATTGGCGTAGAGCCAATGTGGTGCCTATATTTAAAAAGGGAACAAAGTCTTTACCAAGTAACTATAGACCTGTTAGTCTAACTTCTATAGTTGGGAAGATACTGGAACGTTTAATAAAAGACCATATGGATGAGTTCTTGCAGGAAAAAAACTATTTAAGCAGCAGACAACATGGATTCATGAAAGACAGAAGTTGTCAGACAAACCTGATTTCCTTTTATGAAGAGGTAAGTAAAACCCTGGACAGAGGAGTGGCTGTGGACGTGATATATTTGGATTTTGCAAAAGCGTTCGATACAGTTCCGCACACACGGCTCATGTGTAAGGTAAGGTCTACAGGATTGGATATATCAGTTTGTAAATGGATAGAAAATTGGCTGAAAGACAGAATTCAGAGAGTCGTGGTTAAAGCGGGAGTTCACCCATTTAAAAAAAAAAAAAAAAATCTCCCCTTAGCTTCCTGCTCGTTCGGTCTAGGGGAATCGGCTATTTATATTAAAATATGAGCTGTACTTACCCGTTTTCGAGCTGCATCTTCTTCCGTCGCTTCCGGGTATGGGTCTTCGGGAGCGGGCGTTCCTTCTTGATTGACAGTCTTCCGAGAGGCTTCCGACGGTCGCATCCATCGCGTCACTAGTAGCCGAAAGAAGCCGAACGTCGGTGCGGCTCTATACTGCGCCTGCGCACCGACGTTCGGCTTCTTTCGGAAAATCGTGACGCGATGGATGCGACCGTCGGAAGCCTCTCGGAAACCTGTCAATCAAGAAGGAACGCCCATTCCCGAAGCCCATACCCGGAAGCGACGGAGAGGATGCGTCTCGTAAACGGGTAAGTACTGCACATATTTTAAAATAAATAGCCGATTCCCCTAGTAATAACGAGCAGGAATCTAAGGGGGAAAAGTGCCCTCTAAGGGTGAACCCCCGCTTTAATGATTCTTACTCTGAATGGTCCAAGGTTATCAGTGGTGTACCCCAAGGTTCAGTGCTGGGACCCTTACTTTTCAATATATTTATAAATGATATTGGGTCTGGGATCAAAAGTAACATTTCTGTCTTTGCAGATGACACCAAGCTATGCAGTGGAATAACGTCCTTGCAGGATGTCGCCAATTTACAAGCCGACCTCAATGCTCTGTCTAATTGGGCGACTGAGTGGCAGATGAGGTTTAATGTTGATAAATGTAAAGTTATGCACTTGGGGGCTAAGAATATGCATGCATCATACATACTAGGGGGAGTACAACTGGGGGGATCTGTAGTGGAGAAGGATCTGGGGGTTTTAGTTGATCATAAGCTCAATAATGGCATGCAATGCCAAGCTGCGGTTTCCAAAGCGAGCAAAGTCCTTTCTTGTATTAAGAGAGGTATGGACTCCAGAGACAGAGATATAATTTTGCCCCTGTACAAATCATTAGTAAGACCTCATCTGGAATATGCAGTTCAGTTTTGGGCACCAGTTCTCA
This sequence comes from Rana temporaria, assembly GCF_905171775.1. Lineage (NCBI taxonomy): Eukaryota > Metazoa > Chordata > Amphibia > Anura > Ranidae > Rana > Rana temporaria. The sequence goes on from NC_053492.1 coordinate 78,832,527, forward strand.
AAAAGGATATCGGAGAACTGGAGAAAGTGCAGAGAAGAGCAACCAAACTGATAAGGGGCATGGAGGAGCTCAGCTATGAGGAAAGATTAGAAGAACTAAATCTATTCACTCTTGAGAAGAGGAGAATTAGGGGGGATATGATCAACATGTACAAATATATAAGAGGTCCATACAGTGTACTTGGTGTTGAGTTATTCACTTTACGGTCAACACTGAGGACAAGGGGGCAGAGATTTCACCTCCAAATACGGAAAGGTTTTTTCACAGTAAGAGCTGTGAAAATGTGGAACAGACTCCCTCCAGAGGTGGTTCTGGCCAGCTCAGTAGATTGCTTTAAGAAAGGCCTGGATTCTTTCCTAAATGTACATAAAATAACTGAGTACTAAGATTTGTAGGTAAAGTTGATCCAGGGTAAATCCGATTGCCTCTCGGGGGATCAGGAAGGAATTTTTTCCCCTGCTGTAGCAAATTGGATCATGCTCTGCTGGGGTTTTTTGCCTTCCTCTGGATCAACTGTGGGTATGGAGTTGGGTGTATGGGATTGTATTGTGTTTTTTATTTTGTTTGTTTATTTTTTTTGTGGTTGAACTGGATGGACTTGTGTCTTTTTTCAACCTGACTAACTATGTAACTATGTAACTATGTAACTATGGTGGTCAGTGAGAAGAATGCTCCTTACATTGGTGGTCAGTTGGAAGGATGCCCCTTACATATTCCTGAGGGAATAATCAGGAAGTGAATGTGTGGTGGAAAAATGTGCTTGAGAGGGGGCTTCTATGCTGAAAGGATTGGGTGGGACAAGGGTTAAAAAGCTGCTTGTGCTTACAAAGTTGTACTAAAATCGTACTGAAATTGTGTCTATATTATTCAGGTACGATTTGCATGCTACTTGAGGGTTTAACATTGAGGTCTATGGACATCAACTCGCATGGAAGTTGTACTAAAGTAGTGCAGGGACTACTCTGAAGTCGGCACGACTTAAAGTCGTGCCAGTATGAATGGTGTTCATTGAAAATCATGGAGAATGACTTGTCATACGATTTTGCAGTACAAAATCGTGAGACAAGTCGTATAAGTGTGAAAGGGGACTTCCTCTTTCTTTTTGATAATGCCATATGGGATCTTTTGTCTTGATTCTTGTAAGTGTCAAAATCTGTAGGGGCCCCTGACCCACTGATATTCACCTTTTTTACTAAATAAATTAAATTACTAGACTATGAGAGTTTCTCTTCCTCTATTGACCCTGGTGGGACACAAGTATTAGATACAGCGTCAGTTGCATATGTCACCAGCCTGGGGGAGATACAGAGAATATTGTTGGGCACCCCCTTACCAGATATAGGTGTATTTAGAATGGGTAACACACATATATGAGTTGCGGGTGCTGCACACCCCAATTGTAATATTTGAATGGAAGATCCCTCAAGGGTTTTTTTAGCAGCAAAATTCGTTTTGAAAAGTAAAAGGTATTACATAAAAAGGTGTATTTATTGGTTTGATGGTATTAAGGATATTTTACATAATTACAAAAGTCGTTCTGGCCCCAACATTAACAACCTTCTCGTTAAAAAATTGGAAAACTACACAAAATCATGTTGTCTGAACTCTTGTACTTTTATAGAGACTTACATATTATCCCTACGCGTTTTGACCTTTTCTGGTTTTCTAAGGGGACTTTTTCTATGTGGAAAGGAAAAGATTTACAAATGATTACGTTTATGGATACAACATTTATATAATTAATATGTTCTGATGCAACAGAGTAGTATATATCTACCATCTTCCAATGAGAGAGTCATGTCCTATGGCCAGAGGAGTCACTGTTTCTCTAAAAGCACACCAACCCCCGATGGTCCCCGAATGTCCACATGCTGCTCTCCCACCCTCCAAGGATGAGCCCCCGCCTTCACGTTACTTGCAAGAAGTGTCACCCCTTTGGTTAGAATAGGGAGTGATCAAGGGGGACGCAAGGGCACCCACCGTTATCTTGATTCCAAAATTAGAAAATTGCTAATATTCTATTATAGCACAAGGGATGCTAAAAACAGGTCAATGATGGCTTCGCAATATCTGTCTAGTTTTTATTGTTTTTATTTTATGGTCTTGTGGCCGGTACATGGGTACATACACATGGTCAAATGACGTTGATTATTGTATATATATATATATATATATATATATATATATATATATATATATATAGTAGTTGATTGGAAAATTTTCACTAAAACCAATCATTTAAATGTGATAATTTGATATCTGAATTGGTGCTGTCAATCACATTATCGTAAGACCAGTGCACGTACCCATGTCTGGCAACTTAGCCAATATTCTTATCTTGTTTGTATAGTATTTTGTGTATTTTATTTTTGTTTTATTATTTTTAATTGTTGTTTTTGTTTTTATATTAAATGGTGTGTATGAAAGTGAGTGTAGGTGTATTTGACCCTTATGCTGAAAAGCTGGGGGTCCGTTTACTCTAGTGAGTAAGGGCACAAGAGGGTTTTTTTGGAGCACTTTGGCACTTTATTTATGAATAGATACAGAGAATTTTTTGGGGGGGATTTTTTGTGTGCCAAGATATTAGAAACAAAAAACTTTTTTTATAAAAATATATTTTATTGGTACAATAAGTATTTGTACCAATAAAATATATTTTTATATGAAACATTTTTGTTTCTAATATCTTGGCACTCATAAGATCCCCCCAAAAAATCTCTCTGTATCTATTGAATATTTAGAGATGTTGGTGCCTCTTTTGAATTTGTCACAAATCCATATCACCACCCTTTCCACTTTATTTATGAAGTTTTGAGCACGGAGCAATTTATAGGAAGAAGGAGGATTATGAAATGAACTGATTTTGAGACACTTTATAACAATTTTTTTATTCAAGAATTTGCAGTTCACTTTTATTGAATTTTTTGTTTTTATTTGTATAGCACTTGTTGAACAGCAGCTACAGGGGAGATTTACATGCATTTTATAATTTTTTTTAAATGTGATACATATAATACATCTATGTATCAGCTTTCAAAACAAATACAATAGTAGATGCACACTTAACTTAACCTAACAGTAACTTTAAACTTTAAACATTCCGTGTAATAGAGATAAGCATAGCAGGTCCTCTTTATTGGGAGATCTGAGGTCAAAAAGACCCCAGATCTCTCATTTACCTTTTAAAGCAAAAAAATATGATTTTAACTTTAAGAAAAAAAAATCCCTTTAAGCCAGAGAGGCGGAAGTGACATCAGACATCACTTTGGTCCTCCAAGGGCATAGGGCCATCTTGTCCTCACTTGACTTCCTGCCCACCGCCGATCGGTAAACCCAGAAGACACCGGGAAGCGGCGGGAGGGGGACACCTCTTCTGCTGCCTATAACAGTGGTCCCACAGCCAATGTGCTTCTGGGACCACTTTTATCAGAAAGCTGGTCGCCTGCTGTAAATAATGATATCGGGGTTATGGCAGCTAGCTGCTACCATAACCCCTGTATTCAACATAAAAAAATTACATATATTTACAGTTAGGCGGTCACAGTGGTGGTGCGTCCATAAAGGGCTCCTGCACGTTCTATTACCATAGATAGATTCATGCATTGCATGAATCTATCTACGGTCACCGCTGGCACCCCCTATTCAGGGGTCGGGCCCCTTTTCAGGCACCTAAATTACACCGACAGGGGTGTTTTTTGGAAGCACCTGAGCCGTCGATGTGAACAGCGGGCGCCATGCTGGGCGTTCGCTGTTCACTGAGCTGTGTGTTAGCCAAGCGAAGGAATTTGCTTTGCTAACACTGAATCTAACTCTCAGCCAATCAGTCTGTTACCGGCAAGCGATGCGTCAGGCGCTGCGATTGGAGAGAGGACGGAAGAAGACATGGAGGATGTGCAGGAAACCGTGGCTGACCCGCTGAACGACAGGTAAGTGCAGGCAGCATCTGATGGGGCACACTGGCAGCATCTGATGGGGCACAGTAGCGGCAATTGATGGGCACAGTGTTAGCAATTGATGGGCACACTGGCAGCATTTGATGGGGCATAGTAGTGGCAATTAATGGGCACAGTGTCAGCAATTGATGGGCACAGTGGCTGCGTTTGATGGCACAGTAGCTGCGTTTGTTTGATGGCACAGTAGCTGCGTTTGATGGCACAGTGGCTGCAATTGATGTTTTTTTTTTTTTTTTCATTTTGTTTGCGCCCCCCCCCCAAAAAAAAATTTGGAGCACCAGTCCAGTCCTAAGTCCAGCGGAGCAGTGTACTTTTTTTTTATTTAGAATTTATGAAAACCTCTTTTTATTTATATTTATAATAATCAGGGATGAGCTGAACCCTGGCTCATCACTAATAATCATCCAATCATCAGACCATGAAAGACAAGCACAAAACAAGACACACGTGATTGCCAGCTTCTAATTGGATAGCCACCTCATCATCCAATCAGGAGGTAGCTGTCATATGTATTCTCCATTGCTCATCTCTTCTCATATCTTAGATGTGTCAGATACTTGACACATAAAAAAGGAAATGACCCTTTGACTTGAAGTACAGAGATCCTTCAGAGCTTAGAAAAAGGGCCACCACCAACCTACTAGTTTGAGGAAGAGGGAAATGGATTACAAGCATTGTTCAGTGAAGGTGAAAATCCCTTTAAGGGATAATTGTTGCCTCTTTTTTTTTATAGATCAACGTTCCCTTCACCCAACATGCATTCTCACCTTCAAAAAAATTTCCGGTGTTGTATTGTTGTAAATGACGGTTCTGCAACCCATGGAATAGAATATTCATGGGAACATACAAGTGTTAATGACAGCAGCTGTCTGGACAGTTGTGTAAGAAATAGTTTTTTATTCAGAAAATGTTGTTATGTTGTTAAAACATGCCAGAGAATGTGAGTGGCCTATAGGATCTAATTTCATTGTAGAACTATTTTGTTTTGTGAGAAACCAATAAAAATGATCAAAGGTCTCACTTGTGTCGCACAGGATTAAATAAATTGTTATGCTGCGGTAGCACTTAAGGTCTGCAGACTGTATAAAATAAATCCTTGTGTCAGGAGCCTAAAAATTTTATTTCTGTAATTTTAATAACTCCGGATATTAAAAAAACAAAACTTAATACAGATTTGTATTTATTTAGAAATATCTAAATGTATTGTTTTAGTTATGCAATCATTTATTTAAATGCAACTAGAGTAAGTATTGGAATTTGATGGTATCAGCCTCCTGTAATTACTTGTACAGTAGAATTCAGACTAAGAGAGGGACAACACTAAGACCCAATTGAGTGAGTTGCATGCACATTTGCTGGTGAGAAACATGCTAACCAGTGGTGACCGCTCATGCAGGGTGCAAGGGCGCCCCCCTAATCCATGTGCCCGGCCCCTAATCTACTTGCTGGGCGCCGGACTCATGGATTTCAATGTTTTTTTTTTTCGAGACACATGATTAGAGCCTGAGGCTTTAAATGGCTTCAAAAAAGGTCACTGCGCCCAGAGCCCACACAGTTGTGTAGCGAATTAATATTGGCTAATACCTTTCTGTTTCTTCTCCCGGCCAATCGGGTATCAGGAACAGCTTCCTTGGATGTCCTAAGTCCTGATTGGCTGAGAGGAGAAGCGACCGCCGAGACATGGGAGTAGATGCAGGGGGAAACCTGCCAAAGCCGCGACCTGGATATGGTAAGTGTGGGGCTGGCAAGGGGCCTGGTGGCGACGGGGCGAGTGATACGGTAATCGGGCAACAGGGGAGAGGCGAGCGAACGGTGGGGGAGTGTTGGTCTGGCTGGCTGAGGGAGGGGGAGGGTTGCTGGGGGGACCCTGGCCACCCCACCCAAGAGAATTGAGCACCAGCCGCCACTGATACTGACAAGAGGAGAGAGCAGACTGTCAAATGCTTTTTCCTCTTTAACTGTTTTGGCAAATAAACATTTAATCTGACCAGGTAGGAGAAAATTTGGTGAATAAAAAGCCATAGGGAAGATATGTTCAGTGCAGAGCATGACAGCAGACAGTTAATCTGGCCATACACTAGCACAATTTTGTTCAAAAGTAAAAAATTTTGGAATGTTCTTTCAACTTTCTACTGGTTAATGGGGTCAAAACCATGATCATTTTCAACTGTAGTACAGTAATGAGAATTTAGAGAAGCAGGATGGAAAATTTATTTGGAAATGTAATCTAATTAAAGTCTAGCCATGTGTGCTGCAGGTTGCATGTGCCTCTCTCCCATACCTTCCCTCACCCCATCCTCCCTGTGCTGCAGCAGCTCCCTGTCACCCTGAGCTTCCCTGCTGTGTGAGCATCAGAGCAGCTCTGTGTGATCCCCAGCTCACTCCTGCCCCCCTCCCTCCTGGCTGCAGTGGAACAGCACCAAGCAGAGGTTGGCTATGCAGACACTGAAGATCATGGGAAATGTAGTCTTAAAGGGGCACTGTAGAATAGAAGAGAAAAGCTGCAGAACTACTATACCCAGGATTCCCTGTCAATAGGGGTAGAAATACAATGATTTATATAGAAGCCTCTCAGTAACAAAATTAAATACAAAATTAAAGTACCATCATCCCAAGCATAAGTTTGAATAGAAATAGGGTTTGTTGGGACCCCAGAGGCCCAAAAAAGCCAGGGAGGTAAGTAGGGGCGGGGGGACTATATTGGTACTAGGTAGGTAAGTTAAACAGAGAAATGTAGTAAAAGTAAAAAATGAATCAATTTATTAAAAGTAACATAAAAAAATAGGGAATACACAGTTTTAAAAATTACATCAGCAAAAATGTAAAACAGACAGATTATACGATCAGCCAACTGTGTATCACACCTGGCCCTGGGACACGCTTGATGTCTTACCTACAACAAGCGGTTTTCGTTTAAATCATTTTTGCTGCTGGTACATCTTAACCGGTCACCTCCAGCCTTGTACCCGGCGTTCTCCTAGTAACTGCCGCCTATTACCAGATAGGTCCCAGGGTCTTTAACCTTCAATAACTTTACACAGCCACCACAGGTCCTCTTTGTGCTGGGGTAATTTTACCAACTCAAACTCCGTGTGAGATTTTTTCTCCACGCTGGACCTATGCTCCCCTAGCGAGTGGATTTTTTCTTGTGCACAGAATAATATCTCCTGACGAAGCTACTACAGCGAAACTAGTAGAGATGAGATCCTGATCTATATGACCCCCTTCGCCTCACCGCCACCCTCAGATTAGGGTTCCATACCATCTCGGTGATGAGTTGGCTGGTCGTATAATCTGTCTGTTTTACATTTTTGCTGATGTATTTTTTAAAACTGTGTATTCCCTATTTGTTGATGTTACTTTCAATAAATTGATTCATTTTTTACTTTTACTACATTTCTCTGTTTAACTTACCTACCTAGTACCGATATAGTACCCCCGCCCCTACTTACCTCCTTGGCTTTTTTGCGTCTCTGGGGTCCCAACAAACCCTATTTCTATTCAAAGGGGTAGAGATACAGCATTTTCCAGGCAAATTATAAGAGATTGGGTAGACTTGTGTGAGGAAGGGTACAGTTCAGATCTGTTGCTGGGGTCTGTGCACTTTGTCAGAGAGGACAGAGTCTGTACAGAAAGATTGAGTGCTTTCTCTGTGTCCGTGGGAGCCTGAGGATTGTGCTGCAGAGAGATTATTTGCTAAACTGGGATCAGGCGAGAGACTGTCTTGTGAGGACCTGATTGTGAGGGCTAAGACTTCTGGGACAATTGATTGCCAAGTGTACTGGACCTGATCCGTTGCATACTGGGAATTGTGAGTGGAACCAAGCTTAACCCCTTGCCCACAATTAATGCTAACTGAGACTCCCTTCTTCATCTATCCCTTAGATACAGTCTTAAAGGAACAACTACATTTGCGCCACCTACAGAATGCCCCCAAAGAAAGCCGCCAAATGCTGACAGTCACATTCAGGGGTACCTCTTTGTTAGAAACACATATACCCACCCACTAAAGAGCTGTGTGCGCAGAGTGCACACAGTAGCCATTTTTGAATAGTAATTTCCAAGAGGTACATTGAGACTTTTTCCTTGTGCCATTTATGCTTTCATGATTGTTGGGGTTCTTACTGATGCTGTGTATACTAATTTAACAGGATTTAGCCTTATTGCGGTGTAAGTCAATGGTCCTAGGTGAGGCTAATATTTTGATCAGTTAACCTAACGTATTCATTAAGTGGTCTTGCATAGCAAGAGCACTTATTGTTATCTCACATATATATTATTCTTATTCTTATTATAGCCAAATTTGCCACCCTAACTCCTCCCACAGTTTTTACACTACATAGACGAGTAATATATCGAATCGTGCGGATTGTTCCCGATCCGTGGGCTATTACCTTGTGGAACGTTTCGCCGAATCGTTCGCGAAATATCGTCATTTTTGCGGCGAAATTTTCCCAAAGGAATGAATGGGGAGAGCTAGAGTGTGAAATGTCAAAAACGGAAAAATCAGCACATGATTTGCAAACTGCGACCACAACCTCATTTTCAAGCCGACCTACACAAATCTTATATCAAAACGTTCAGCTATCCCTGCTGGCACTACACGTGTTCACGGCTAAGTGATTGACCAAACCGTTTTCACAATATGACAATTTGTTTGCAACCTTCGCCATCCATTATTTCAATGGAAGTCAATGGAGGTCAAAGTTTAGAAAACTAAAATCTGCTTTGGAATTTGTAAACTGCGACTGTGCCTTCATTTGTATTATTTCAGAGACATACTATACATCAAAATGTAGGTCTGGGTCTTGTGATTCGTAAAATATAAAGATATTCGCTGTACGATTTATAGTTTTTAAAATACAACCATTTGAACAGGACATGTATTAAAAAACAATCCTCCGATGGCGTGCGGGCGCGTGCACGTGAGGACGTGAGGTCGCGTCACGCTCCGGGGTGAGGAGTGAAGAGCTTTGGGAATAATGGGAGGAAGGACGGACCATAGCGAATGAAGGAGAGGAAATCCCCCATGCAGCACGCAGCATACCTCGCAGCACATTCCACCAACTGACCCCTATGGAACCGGAGGGACTGTCGCACTGAGAGCCGCAGACAGGGAGATAACTCCACGCCGCATCAAGGAGCGGAGTGCACGCTGGCAACCAAAACTTCACAGACGTGAGTATGTTGAGCCAGCTGACAGGCTGAGCGCAGATGGACTCCTAGCGCACCCCCTCTCCACGGACCTGGAATGAAAAAGGTACACTAGGTGTTTGACTAAGCTATGTTGAAGGGGGCTCAGAGGACCGGCTTGTTGTGTGTTGATTGAACTTACTGGGAAGGGAGACATATTAAATACAGTGGAAAAAATCCCAAAAAGGTATGACATGCTGTTGGCTGCATGATAGGTTAAATGAGAGATTACCCTTATTACATGATTGAAATATGGTTGTTGGATGCATAAGGGAAATGATGTCTAACAAATATATGGTCTGAAGTAAAATAATGTACACTACAGTATGAACAGGAGGACACATAGAGGAGAAGCGGTGAAGTGAATTGGAGATTTGGAGATAATCAACTGCCTCCCCCAGATTAAACAACTGAATAAACAGGTCAGACAATGATACACTAATGAATCAACTAATGAATCAACTAACTAACTAACTAATGAACTAACTGAAGGGGATTGTATATATCTCAAGTGGGAAAGCCTGGAAAATGGTTTAGGCAAATTTATACAAATATATGTACTCTGGCTCTCTGTCTTTGCCTCATTTCCCACCCCCCCTCTTTTTTCTTTTGGGAACTCTGATCCCTCAAACATACGGCCTTAAAGGTGGGCCTATTCCCCGATTCTCCTGGGACTGTGGCTGCTGTCTAAAGGACATTTATTAGTACTCCCTATATTAGGGAATTGCTGGAACTACTGGAGGTTTTCTGATTTAGGCCGTTTTTCGCAGCCCCCTCTTTTTTAATTGGATTCCTGGGTGTAGAGAGGAAAGGAAAAGAAGGAAAAGTAAAAAAAAAAAAAAAAGAGAAAGGGGAAAATAGAAAAAAAAAAGGGGGGGAAAGAGGGGGAGAGGGGAGGGAGGAGGGAAAGGAGAGAGTAAAAACAGGAGGATTGAAGGGGGAGAAAACCGACAGTCACTCAGCCCCTCCCTCTTGGATACCCCAACTGTGAATGGTAGATAGGCGAGGCCCGTCAGAGTGCCCTTCTGCAAATGCAGACCCTGCCCGCACAGAGCCGGATCAAGTATTAATTAAAACTATCTATAAAATAGAAGACGGAGGAGGAATAAATCCACTAGGATATACTGCGGCGGAGCGGTACAGGATCAGCCAGGTATTCTTGGAAACCCCGTAGAAAACACAGCTCAGACATACTGACTCCCCGGCAAAGCCGACCCCGGTGCCAGTTCGTTGGAAACAAGGGGTCAAACTGGGGAAGAGAATCAGAAGGAGGGGGATCAATATGAGCAGAATGACAAGTAGATCGACAAAGGGGGGACCCCCTACCACTCCAAGCAATACAACTGCAACAAGCTCAATAAGACCCTTCATGACCAGAGGAGAGAGTCCACGAGTTATCGGAGCCCAGACAACAACTAAGCAACAACCAGCAAATAAGGCAAAAAAAGCGGAGGATAAGAAATCGCAGAAGGAGGACCCCAGAGAAACATCTATGGAATCAAGAGAGGAGGGACCCCTGGGAACTGGATTGGAAAGCAGTAGGGCTGAGGAACAAAGCCCAGACTCACAGTCCCCCTCTAAGAGAGAAATGGCAGAGATGCTGTTAAACTTGGAAAATGTGATAAAGGGGGAAATACAGAACCTGAGAACCGATGTTGGCCACATGTTATCCAGAATAGAATCAGCAGAGGAACAATTAGAGAAACAAGAACAAGAATCAAACCTATTAAAAGATCAGATGGATCGGATCCAACTGCAGCAGAGACACATTCTCTATAAACTAGAAGACCAGGAAAACAGAAATCGGAGACAAAACCTTAGGATAAGATCTATACCAGAGAGGAGGGGTGAGGACCTAAGGACAATAATTCAGATGATATTTAACCCATTATTGGAAAGAACAGCAGACAACCCAGTTAGGATCGAAAGGGTCCACCGAGTAGGAAACCCGAAAAGAGGGGCCCCTGAGCGAACAAGAGATGTTATAGTAAGGTTCCGATTATACGAAGACAAAGAAGCAATCTGGAAGAGATTGAGGGGACACCCCCCGATGGTATTTGAAGGGGCAGAGCTCCAGATATTCACGGACGTAGCCCCAGAAACTTTGGCAAGAAGATGGTTGTTAAAACCACTCCTAAAACAAATGATAGATCTGAATATCAAATATAATTGGGGCTTCCCTTCTTGTTTAATCGGGACAAAAGAGGGGAGATCCGCGACACTGAGATTTCCCGAGGAGTTAAATGATTTTTGCAAGAAATTGGACATGCAGGTGCCTGACCTACCAGGCTGGGAGTAGGGGGGAGGCGGAGACGGGAGGGAGGGGGGAAGTGGGGGTTCCCCTCCCCCCCTCTCTTTGTCTCTCTGCTCGCTCATGTGATATACCCTCTCTCCCTGGGGGCCCCTTGGGAGGCTCTTTTTCTCTTCTTCTTCATTTTTTGTAAGCCGCTATTTTTTTGGGGACCCGGGAGGGCCCCCTTGGAGATAGGGAGGAGATAGGCCAACCTCCCCCCCCACCCCTCCTGGTGAAAGAACGGCAGGAGGGGGGGGGAATTCCCAAAACCTCACCCAGAGCGAAACTGAACCAAGATTTGGAAGATGGTTCAGTGGTCTGTGATAGGCCAACAGGGGGGGTGGGAGGGGGGGAAGAGGGTGAGGGGAGGGAAGGGGGAGGGGGGGAAGGAGGGGAGGAGGGGAGGGGAGGGAAGGAGGGGAGGAGGGGAGGGGAGGGGGGAAGATATCCTATCTCACCAAAACAATCGGAAGAAAGCGTAACTAATAGCCAAGATGCCGGTAATTAAATGCCTATCTTATAACGTAAAAGGGCTCAATAGTCCATCAAAGAGACATAAAGTACTAAAGGAACTAAAGAGGTATAGGTCAGATGTAGTCTTTTTACAAGAAACCCATCTTACACTAGGATCAAACATAAAGCTATATTCCCCTGACTTCCCCATATGGTACTATGGTGATACCATTACTAAAAGGGCCAGAGGGGTAGCAATCGGAATAGCTAAGGGGACTAGGTTTGTGTTAACAGACCGATTGACAGACCCAGAAGGAAGATTCCTCTTCTTAAGGGGAAAACTAGAGGAGGAGGAATATACTCTTGTAAACATATATGCACCAAATACCTCCCCGATGAAATACCTCCTGGGAATCCTGGGGAAATTAAAAGACTTCAGGAGGGGAAAGACAATACTGGGAGGAGATCTAAACTTTTGTATGGACACAAAGGCCGATAAAACACACCAGACATTAGAAACTCAAGAAAGGCAATTAAGAAAGGTAAAGGGTAGTCTGCATAGAAGCCAATTAGTAGACACATGGAGGATCTTTAACCCAAGCAAACGAGATTATACATTTTATTCCCATGTACATGAGAGCTACTCCCGGATCGATCACATTTTTATTGAGCATAGAATGTTAGATGCGGTGGTCGAGACAAAAATAGAGACCATGACGATTTCTGACCATGCCCCAATTAGCATATCCATAAATATTACAGGCAATCAAAGGACCTATTCAAATTGGAGACTAAATGAGAAACTACTAATAGAAGAGAAAAGTTTAATGAGGGTTAAAAAGGAATTAGAGGAATATTTTGAGATAAACAAGACAGACGAAATTTCGGCAGCAACACTATGGGACGCACATAAGGCGGTGATTAGAGGGGTGTTAATCTCCGAAGGAGCAACGAGGAAAAAAGAAATGAACAGTAAAAAGGAAAAATTAGTAGAAGAGATCTTCAATTTAGAACTAACACATAAAAAAAATGGTAAACAACGAGATATATATTTGGACCTAGTTAATAAGCGGAACGAACTTAAACATCTGATTGACCGGGAAACAAGAAGGGAATTTAACTTGGTGGCAAGGGAGAGATACAGGTGGGGAAATAAAACAAGCAAACATCTGGCTCGGATGGTACAAAGAAAGAAATCAAGGAATTATATAGATAAAATTAAAAATGAAAAAGGAGAAGTCTTGCATACAACAAAAGATATTGCTGAAACATTTAGATTATATTATGAAAAACTATACTCAGTAGAACAAAAAAACTGGCAAAAAGGGGAGAAAGAAAATAAAATCTCAGCATTCTTAGAAGAAGCAGGGTTATCAAAAGTCAGTCAAATAGACGCAGAGGGGATGGACAGGCAAATTACGGAAAACGAAATTAAATTAGCACTATCAAGCTCTGCCTCAGGTAAAAGTCCGGGGCCAGACGGCTTTACAGTAATGTATTACAAAAAATTTAAGGAGATACTTCTGCCAAGGCTATGCCAGTATTTTAATGGGCTCGGAAAGGAGTACGAACTAAGTAAAGAGGCATCGGAGGCAACTATCACCGTTATCCCTAAGGAAGGTAAGGACATTGAAAATTGTTCAGGATACCGGCCGATATCTCTGCTCAACACAGATTTAAAACTGTTTGCAAAGGTATTGGCCGGGAGAGTCAAACAGGAAATGTCGAAATTGGTGTACCCGGATCAGACGGGGTTTGTCCAGGGAAGAGAGGGGAGAGATAATGGGGTTAGAACACTGTTAATCCTCCGGAAAATGAAGGCAACGGGGTCCCCAGGTGTACTCCTGTCAATAGACGCAGAAAAAGCGTTTGACAGGGTAGACTGGGGACTTATGTTGCTCACCCTGAAGGAAATGGGGTTTGGACAGAGGATGATGGAGTGGATCGGCACCCTCTACAGGTTCCCCACGGCTAAAATAAAAATTAATGGAAGTCTATCTCAAACCTTCTTAATGAGAAACGGTACAAGGCAAGGGTGCCCTCTATCGCCACTACTGTTCGTGCTCTCATTGGAACCCCTGCTGGCTAGGATCCGAAACTCTCAAAAAATAAAAGGGGTTAAAATAGGGGAGGAAGATCATAAACTTGCAGCTTTTGCAGACGACGTCCTCCTCTACTTAACGGAACCCAAAACATCAATCCCAAACCTTCTAAATCTATGTAGTGAATACGGAGAAATTTCAAACCTTAAATTAAATATCACAAAAACGGAGATTATGAGTATAAACATAAGCAAGACAGAAGAGCAACTCCTGAAAACGAAGTATAAATTTGCTTGGGTTAAAGAACTTAAATACCTAGGGATACTGCTAGCTAAATCTACTAGGGAGATGTATACGATAAATTTCATACCTTTATTGAATGAAATTAAGACAGAAACAAAAAGGGTGGAAAACAGGGCAATATCATGGATAGGACGAATTAATTACTGCAAAATGGTTATTTTACCAAAAATCTTATATAAATTCCAGATGATTCCCATTGCCCTCCCCGGGACATTGCTCTCTACCCTTAGAAAATTAATAATGAATTATATATGGAGAAATAAGAAACACAGGATAGCACTTCAGACACTAAAACAACCAAAAAAAAAGGGTGGATTAGCGGTGCCCGATGTCAAGAGATACTATGAGGCGGTGATATTAACAAGAGTGGTGGAGTGGGCCAGAGCTAGCAAAGAAAAAAGGTGGGTTAGGGTAGAAAATGAATTGTCACAGACAAGGTTAGATAAGATAATTTGGAATCCTCCCCAATTTAGGACATTAGATAAAAATGCACACGAGATAACCAAAAATGCACTTAAAGTTTGGGACACTGTTTATAAGAAAACTGTGAAGGAGTATAATTCCCCTCTTATATCACTAAAGAATAATGATTATTTTGCACCAGGTAAAACACAAGTGGGGGGAAACTGGATTAAAATGGACACTGTACAATTAAGGGATATAATGAAGGAAGGTCACATTTTAACACTACAGGAGTTGAAATTAAAAAACTTTTTCCTGGAAATTAATGAATGGAGATATCGGCAACTAAACCATTTTATCCAAGACCTCCCACACCCACTGAGGTCGGGAGATCAGTTATTGGAATTGGAAAAAATATGCTCTACAAAAAATGCCAGAGGATCTATCTCGGGATTATATAGGATGTTACTGAAGATGGAAGAGCAGAATATACCTCCATTCATTAAAAAATGGGAAAGGGAACTAGGGACACAGCGGGATAAGACCACAATAGAGAAAATGCTGACTCTGACACACTCCTCCGCAGTGGATAGCCGCACAGCAGAGATGTGTTTTAAATGCATAGCCGGATGGTATATGACACCAGACAAATTAAAAAAGTTTAAAGAGGGACAGACTGGAGAGTGCTGGAGGGGCTGCGGTTCACCAGGAAATATGGCGCACCTGTGGTGGGGATGCCCCAAGATAAGGAGGTACTGGGAAAAAATACTGGCCTGCGTGGAAGAGATTACAAAGAAAAAGATAAAGATGGACCCTTGGGTAGTACTGTTCCACGGGGGGGAAGAGGGCATCAAAAGTTATAAAAAATCGCTAGTACCGCACCTACTGAATGCTGCCAAAAGATTAATTCCAAGGGGATGGCAAGAGGTGGAATGTCCATCAATCTGGGAATGGATCGATGCGGTTGAAGAAACTTATAAAATGGAGGAACTGCAGGAGGACATGGAGGGCAACAATATGGTACAAAATATGAAATGGGAAAGTTGGAGAACTTTTAAGAAATCATGGAGTTACGCGGAAAAGTTAAGAGAATATACTTAAGGACACCATAGAAAAATCAGAGAGAAGTTGAGGTATAAGGAGATTGTTTTGGGTGAGATAGGAGGGGGGGGGTAAGGGGGGTGAAGTATTAAGGGAAAAATTCTTGTATTTGTCGAGTAAAAGAAGTTAAATATATATTTAAGAAAATTTATAAAAAAAAAAAAAAAAAAAGAGGGAAAACAAAAACAACTTACACAAGAAACAGAGACACTAATGATGCAAGACCTAAGTAGAGATGCAATGGGCTGGTACGCAGATCATGAGCATGTAAATGCACACTCTATGAGGTGGAGTCTGAAGTGAAGAAAAAAAAAAAAAAAAACAATCCTCAATTTCTGCTGTGTTTACAGAGAGGCTGCAAACCAAACAATTGGTTTCCTAGGAGACGCTGAGGAGTTTAATAACTCCTCCCAAACAGCTGTGAGCTGAGTTGGCTCCTCCCACACAAGGCTGAGGGAACTTTCCTCTGCTTAGCTGCTTGCATATGTTTATATTGGTTTCCTAGGAGACGCTGAGGTAAAAACCTTCATACACACATCTGTGAGGGCTTTCTATAGCTCCTCCCACACACTGTGAGGTGATATGGCTCAGTTTTTTTTGGCTCTGCGTAACTTCTGCATGCTCTGCATATAGCAACCAGTCCATAGCAACCAGACCATAGCAAACCTCCATAGCAACCAGACCATAGCAACCAGACCATAGCAACCAGTCCATAGCAACCAGTCCATAGCAACCAGTCCATAGCAACTGTCCATAGCAACCATTCCATAGCAACCCTCCATAGCAACCACTCCATAGCAACCGTCTATAGCAACCAGTCCAAAGCAACCAGTCCATAGCAACCAGTCCATAGCAACCGTCCATAGCAACAACTCCATAGCAACCAGTCCATAGCAACCAGTCCATAGCAACCCGTCCATAGCCATCAGTCCATAGCAACCCTCCATAGCAACCGGTCCATAGCAACCCTCCATAGCAACCAGTCCAGAGCAACCGTCTATAGCAACCAGTCCATAGTAACCAGTCCATAGCAACCGTCCATAGCAACCAGTCCATAGCAACCAGTCCATAGCAACCCTCCATAGCAACCACTCCATAGCAACCAGTCCATAGCAACCAGTCCATAGCAACCAGTCCATAGCAACCATCCATAGCAACCCGTCCATAGCCATCAGTCCATAGAAACCAGTCCATAGCAACCCTCCATAGCAACCAGTCTATAGAAACCGGTCCATAGCAACCAGTCCATAGCAACCAGTCCATAGCAACCGTCCATAGCAACCATCCATAGCAACCAGTCCATAGCAACCAGTCCATAGCAACCATCCATAGCAACCCGTCCATAGCCATCAGTCCATAGAAACCAGTCCATAGCAACCCTCCATAGCAACCAGTCTATAGAAACCGGTCCATAGCAACCAGTCCATAGCAACCAGTCCATAGCAACCGTCCATAGCAACCGTCCATAGCAACCAGTCCATAGCAACCAGTCCATAGCAACCGTCCATAGCAACCAGTCCATAGCAACCAGTCCATAGCAACCGTCCATAGCAACCACTCCATAGCAACCCTCCATAGCATCCAGTCCATAGCAACCAGTCCATAGCAACCAGTCCATAGCAACCGTCCATAGCAACCGTCCATAGCAACCGTCCATAGCAACCGTCCATAGCAACCCATCCATAGCAACCAGTCCATAGCCATCAGTCCATAGCAACTAGTCCATAGCAACCCTCCATAGCAACCAGTCCATAGCAACCCTCCATAGCAACCAGTCCATAGCAACCATCCATAGCAACCAGTCCATAGCAACCGTCCGTAGCAACCACTCCATAGCAACCACTCCATAGCAACCACTCCATAGCAACCCGTCCATAGCAACCAGTCCATAGCAACCAGTCCATAGCAACCAGTCCATAGCAACCAGTCCATAGCAACCAGTTTTTGATGGGGCAAATAGGATGGTGCAGTTTTGATGGTGCAGTTTTGATGGGGTCGTTTTTGATGGAGCAGTTTTTGATGGGGCAATGGACCGAACTGGATTGACACACTGTTGGATCCCATTTACATCTCCAGGGGCACCGTCTCCAGTCAGGAGTATTGGTGGAGGCAAGACCACGTCGCACAATTTCCCCAGAAATTGTATCTTTTCTAGTTAACCTTATTATTGGTATGTGTATTGTGATTCTGCTATAAAATACTTACTTTACATATTGTCGGCTGCCTGTGGCCTATTTCCTGTGTACAACTATGGAGTGGCAATATACTAAGGCTTATGTGAGGGACAGTTTAAGTAGTTGTCACAGAACAGAGGACCCATCATACCAAATGACTAATGAAGGGGTAGTGCTACAAAAGTCATTGGGAACAGAGAAACTATTGCAGCCAGCATAAAACATTAACCATATGTATATAGATGTACATAAGTATAGAAATAATATGAGCTTTATATATTAAAATAATAATAATAATACATACATCTAATGTATAAACTGGTAATATCTGCACAGGGACCCAACAAGAGTCCTGGTGGAATTGTGCAGATATACCCCGGTGTATGTAGTTATTAAAGATACCTCAAGATGAATATTGCAGGAAAATGGAAGTTGCAGGGGCCACTGAGGATGACTCTGATGCAGCATCCATCTTGCTGGCAAAGACCTAAATACAGGATCAGCATAAATGGGGAGATCCTCCAACCATTGTCTAACCAGCCTGGAATACAGCTTCTCATCAGCCAAAACTGTAGTGTGATACTGGAACTCAGTTAGCCTATATACTCTGCTTCCTAGTTCCTAGTAGCTGCCAGTGGGCCATGCAACCGGACTACTAATTACCTATAGGTCGTCAGATGCCTATCCTGGCTTTAGCCTATGTTGTGGTTACTGAGCCCTGAGCTAAAACTAGCTATAGAATCCTAGACAAGAAGAGACAGTATTAACTAAAATAACAGGAGCCTAATCTAAACTCTATTGCAATAACGGGTTAACCAACTAACATACCGCAAGGTGACCACTACACATGTACACGATATCAGAGGTTTAGCTATCTGGTTTAGTGCATGTAAGATAACAATATTGGGACAGCTACACTTCTATTGCAAGTCTTTAGATATACAGTATATGTGAATATATCCAGTATATATATCCAGAAGCCAGGGGCAACAATAGTAAGCTAGTACACTATTCAACCTAGGGACTCTTACCTAGTAATCCCTGCTTCTGATCTGGAATAAACCGCAGCTCCAGCAGCTCTACCTCCAGGGCAGGACATGTGGTCACAGACCCTCTTTATCTACTTTCTCCTTCTGGGGAGTTCTAAGTGGGACTGGGTTGTGAACCAGGATTTCCCCCACCCCCGTGTAGAGATCTTCCATTGACTCCTGGTGACTGTGTAGTGGTGAAGAGAATCCTCTACAGACTCATGACTAATGTACAGAGGGTTCACTTTCCATTTCTTAGTTCAGTAGGTATGTTCCTTTTCACTCTTGCAGTGCCAACAGTAACTGCCCAGCATGACCCCACTCCACCAGTGTATGTGTGATAATGATATACAGGAACATACAATATGTCTCTGAGTGTATCCTAATATCAGCCAATGGATTTCAATTAAAAAAGAGAGCAAATTGCAGTTGCAAGGTAAACCTCTCATAAACCATAAAAGCGATCTTAGTCTTTACAAAATACTTTTTTCCTGCCAACTGTGAAAACAACTTCCATGTTATTAAGAACAGAGGCTGGAAAGCGTTATGCATTAGTTAAATTAACATTCCCCCCTCCCCCCTACATGGTGATCTGCTCTGTAAAATTCACCAAATCCAATCTGGCCTGTAATTATTTTTCGAATACTAAACATTTTGTGCGAAATTGAATTTATTGAACAATAACTAAGTGCTAAGAATGTTTACAGAATTATGACTTCCGTACAATAGTACATTTGTGCATTAACACTGCAGATGTTTATTATATCCTGCTATAAAGCTATGTTCAGATTAGTAGGCACAGATTAAAGTGGACTTTGCATGAAAATACTAATTTTGCCTTACAATTTCTGCCTTACTGACACCCTACTCGGATAATAAGTAGTGGAAGATGGAATATATAGAGCTTTCTGGCTCCACCCACTTCCTATAGGCACTGGTCACTGAGCCTGCCTGCTGCCTCCCGGGAAATCTGGTGCTCCAAATCCCATGAGAAGGCGTTCCACTACACCGGGGTTTGCAAAGGTATTTGGTGCACACAAAGTGGATTAAAAAAATTGGTGGCTATAATATATTAAATGATATAAGGTGGAACCTTGGATTAAGAGCATAATCCATTCCAGGAGAATGCTCGTAATCCAAAGTACTCGCATATCAAAGTGAGTTTCCCCATTAAAGTCAATGGGAACTAAAATAATTTGTTCTGTATTGACTTCAACGGCATGCAATACCGCATGCGGCCAGAGGCGGGCAACGCCGGAGAGCCTTGTAAACACTCGGAAAGGGCAGAGGACACCTCTGCTGAACTCGAAAACCTTGGAAACTGAATATTTCCGCGATTTTCTGAGCATTTCCGAAGGGTGCCAATCGGCTCCATGTAACAGCACTGGTGAAGGGGAGTGAACCACAACTGTGGTTAGCAAGGATTTCAATGCGCTTCTTTATGTGACAACTCAGTATTGGGCCCCAGGCGTCACTCCTAGCAAACAGGAGTTTGGGGGATCTCTACATCATCTCTCTGTCACATAAAGAAAGGCGTTGAGCTACTAAGAATGGACGCATTACAACATGCGACCAGAGCTTAGCATTTAAAATTATAGTATGTACTAAAAGATTGCAATGCACAACTGTACGCTAGTCAAAAGGATAAGTGTATCCTCACATGTAGTGCACATGTGGATTAGTGTTGAGCAGAATATGCCATATTCGATTTCGCGATATATCTCGAATATATATTCGAATATTCGAGATATATTCGCTAAATTCGAATATTCGTGATATTTTATCGAAATGAAATTATTGCGATTTTTCGCTATTGCGAATGCGAAAATAATTGCGATTTTTTGATAACTGCGGTAGGAGCACTCTGATTGGCTCAGAATATTCGTGATATTTTATCGAAATATCGCAACATGCGAATGCGATATTTATTGCGCAATTTCGAGAAATGCTGGAGGAGCGCTCTGATTGGCTCAGAATATTCGTGATATTTTATCGAAATATCGCAACATGCGAATGCGATATTTATTGCGCAATTTCGACAAATGCTGTAGGAGCACTCTGATTGGCTCAGAATATTCGTGATATTTTACAATACAAAATAATTGCGAATATTCGGCAAATGCGGAAGGAGCACTCTGATTGGCTCAGAATATTCTTGATATTTTACAATACAAAATAATTGCGAATATTCGGCAAATGCAGAAGGAGCACTCTGATTGGCTCAGAATATTCTTGATATTTTACAATACAAAATAATTGCGAATATTCGGCAAATGCAGAAGGAGCACTCTGATTGGCTCAGAATATTCTTGATATTTTACAATACAAAATAATTGCGAATATTCGGCAAATGCAGAAGGAGCACTCTGATTGGCTCAGAATATTCTTGATATTTTACAATAGAAAATAAAAAGTGTTTTGCATTGGTGGTGATTCTTTACTCTATCCATCTGTCACAGCCGTTTGTCAATCAAACACCTTAAAGATTGAACACGTTCATGCTGCATGCTTTGGACTTTTTTTCACTTCACATATCAAAGACATTTTTATGAAAGATTATTTTTCTATTATTGGGACTATATTTCTTTATATATTTGTTTCACTGTGTATTTCACAAGTTATTTGCGCTTGCTTATTTTATAATTTGCCCACATGTCTTGTCACTAGACATATTTTTTATTCTTGTAGAGCGACTCCATTTTCTGTCTTGTATTAATTTATGTTGTATAACATTTTTGAGTTGCTGCTGTATTCTCCCCTTTTTTAAGGTATGCGCAATTTTTTCCTTCTTACAAAAAATAATAATATCAAACATACAAATATTCATAACATACACATACACAAAGCCCCCCCCTTTTGCATCAGAGACAATCAGAGTTCTCCTACCACAGTTATCGAAAATTCGCAATTATTTTCGCATTCGCAATAGCGAAAAATCGCAATATTTTTTTTTTCAATTTGGCAACATAAAAGGATCGCCTCAGCTTAGCTACTCTGCCCAGGGTCTCTAATCATACCAGCAATGCTTTTAGACGTCGATAGGATGTGATCTGTTTTAAAAATCAAATTGAAAAAATGCGAATATTCGGAATTGCGAATATTCACCGCGAAATTCGAAATATAGCGCGATTTCTCGAATATGCTATATTCGAGCCGAATATTCGCAATGCGAATATTCGTGAGCAACACTAATGTGGATGCACGACAGTATTGCGTATGCCACGTCCTAAACGAAATTTTAAAGAGAAAATGACCTAGGGGCTAGTCATGGACTTTAACGGCATAGTAGGTTGGTAAAGGTAATAGTCACCACAAAAGGGATTTATATATAAAAAATTATTTAATACAAAAATATATAATTTACACAAATTTAAAAATTGATCTTCAAGAATGTGCATATGAAGTCTAGAATACACAGCATTATCAGTGATTATGGAGGCTTTGTCACAGAAGATTACATATGGTTAAGATGAGATAACATCCAATTCAAACATTTCAATACTGAAAAAATCATAAACAAAATCCTGGTGTGAACACCCGCTATAAATAT
Source organism: Rana temporaria (assembly GCF_905171775.1). Taxonomy (NCBI): domain Eukaryota; kingdom Metazoa; phylum Chordata; class Amphibia; order Anura; family Ranidae; genus Rana; species Rana temporaria. The sequence goes on from NC_053492.1 coordinate 78,855,019, forward strand.
GCGCTTCTTCAAAGGACCTATTTAGATCAATGTGCTAAAATAGTAAAGACTAGGGGCCAGATCCACAAAAACCTGGCGTAACTTAAAAAATCCCATTTAAGTTACACTGCCTTAAAATTTCTACCTAAGTGCCCGATCCACAAAGCACTTATCTAGAAATTTCAGGCCGTGTAACTAAAATTCCACCGGCGCAAGGCGTTCCTATTCAAATGGGGCGAGTCCCATTTAAATGAGGCGCGCTCCCGCGCCGGCCGTACTGCGCATGCGCGAAGTTACGTTACGCCGAGTTTTGAGGATCGCGGCAGCTTAAAAAAGTTGCGTCGGGAAAAAAAAAAAATGACAGCGTCGCTCGGCATGCATTCCTGAGGGAGAACTCCATGCCAATTTTCAAAGAAAAAAACGGCATGGGTTCACCCCCCAGGAGCATACCAGGCCCTTAGGTGTGGTATGGGTTGTAAGGAGACCCCCCTACGCTGAAAAATCGACGTAGGGGGTCCCCCTACAATCCATACCAGACCCGTATCCAAAGCACGCTACCCGGCCGGTCAGGAAGGGAGTGGGGACGAGCGAGCGCCCCCCCCCCTCCTGAGCCGTGCCAGGCCGCATGCCCTCAACATGGGGGGGTTGGGTGCTCTGGGGCAGGGGGCGCACTGCGGGCCCCCCCACCTCAGAGCACCCTGTCCCCATGTTGATGAGGACAGGACCTCTTCCCGACAACCCTTGCCGTTGGTTGTCGGGGTCTGCGGGCGGGGGCTTATCGGAATCTGGGAGTCCCCTCAAATAAGGGGGCCCCCAGATACCGGCCCCCCACCCTAAGTGAATGGATATGGGGTACATTGTACCCCTATCCATTCACCTGTAGGCAAAAAGTTAAAGTTAGTAAACACACAACACAAGGGTTTTTAAAATAATTTATTATTCTGCTCCGGATGCCCCCCCTGTCTTCTTTATTAGCTCTATTAGCAGGGGGGGCTTCTTCTTCCACTCTCCGGGGGTCTTCTCCGCTCTCCGGGGGGGGCTTCTTCTTCCGCTCTCCGGGGGGGGGCTTCTCCGCTCTCCGGGGGTCTTCTTCCATCTTCTCCCCTCTTCCGCTCTTGACTCGGCGAACCCCGGTTCTTCTGCAGATGTCCGGTGCCTTCTTCTTCAGCGCTGGCTGCCCGGTAGGTACCCACGTGGTGGGTGCATGTGGGTAGGCACCCACCACGTGGGTACCTGCCGGAGCATGATGGGACGGTGATGCCTATATAAATGGGATGCAAGGCGCACTTCCATCATTACAGCGACAACAGGCGACGAGGCAACATCGGAAGAGGGGAGAAGAACAGAAGACCCTGACGTCACAGAAGACCGCGCCGGCTGCCTGTTAGAAATTGAGCTAACACACAAAGATAGCAGGCAGCCAGCGCTGAAGAAGAAGGCACCGGACATCTGCAGAAGAACCGGGGTTCGCCGAGTCAAGAGCGGAAGAGGGGAGAAGATGGAAGAAGACCCCCGGAGAGCGGAGAAGCCCCCCCCCGGAGAGCGGAAGAAGAAGCCCCCCCCGGAGAGCGGAGAAGACCCCCGGAGAGTGGAAGAAGAAGCCCCCCCTGCTAATAGAGCTAATAAAGAAGACAGGGGGGCATCCGGAGCAGAATAATAAATTATTTTAAAAAAACCCTTGTGTTGTGTGTTTACTAACTTTTACTTTTTGCCTACAGGTGAATGGATAGGGGTACGATGTACCCCATATCCATTCACTTAGGGTGGGGGGCCGGTATCTGGGGGCCCCCTTATTTGAGGGGACTCCCAGATTCCGATAAGCACCCCGCCCGCAGATCCCGACAACCAACGGCAAGGGTTGTCGGGAAGAGGTCCTGTCCTCATCAACATGGGGACAGGGTGCTCTGAGGTGGGGGGGCCCGCAGTGCGCCCCCCTGCCCCAGAGCACCCAACCCCCCCATGTTGAGGGCATGCGGCCTGGCACGGCTCAGGAGGGGGGGGGACGCTCGCTCGTCCCCACTCCTTTCCTGACTGGCCGGGTAGCGTGCTTTGGATACGGGTCTGGTATGGATTGTAGGGGGACCCCCTACGTCGATTTTTTGGCGTAGGGGGGTCTCCTTACAACCCATACCACACCTAAGGGCCTGGTATGCTCCTGGGGGGGAACCCATGCCGGTTTTGTTTTTACAAATTGCCGTGGAGTTCTCCCTCGGGAATGCATACCAAATGCCGTCGCTGGAATGGGCTTTTACATGGTGTGACTAGTTTACACTTTGTAACACCAGCCCTAGTTTTACACTTGCAAAATAAAACTTACGGCGAAAAAACGAAGCTGGAAAGCTTTGTGGATCACCTTAAGTGCTAATTTGCATACTAGAAACGGCATTTCGACTCGAAATGCCCCCAGCGGCGGATGCGGTACTGCATCCTAAGATTCGGCAGTGTAATTCAATTACACATGCCGGATCTTCTGCCTAACTTTGGAAAACTGCTTCTGTGGATCAGTTCCAAAGTTAGGACAAGGGATACGATGGAGTAACAGCAGTTACTCCGCCGTATCTCTTTTGAGGATCTGGCCCTAGATATTCATGTTTTTGTCTTTACTATTTTAGCACATTGATCTAAATAGGTCCTTTGAAGAAGCGCATATTTATAGCGCGAAACATGTAGGCCCACAATCAATCCAGCGCTTCTATTAAGATCTCCAGTTGATATAATCTGCAGGCCTACTCCAGGAGTCACACTATCCATTTATGGTTAAAAGCGGGTGTTCACACCAGGATTTTGTTTATGATTTTTTCAGTATTGAAATGTTTGAATTGGATGTTATCTCATCTTAACCATATGTAATCTTCTGTGACAAAGCCTCCATAATCACTGATAACGCTGTGTATTCTAGACTTCATGTGCACATTCTTGAAGATCAATTTTTAAATTTGTGTAAATTATATATTTTTGTATTAAATATTTTTTTATATATAAATCCCTTTTGTGGTGACTATTACCTTTACCAACCTACTATGCCGTTAAAGTCCATGACTAGCCCCTAGGTCATTTTCTCTTTAAAAAACTGTACGCTAGTGATTATGAGTATTACATAGCGTCGTGCATTCGGCGACTAAGGGAGAAGGTATAGAATACGTCAACCCTTAGCATAGAAAGTTTTAGGCGAACATGTTCCGCAACTTTAGGGCATAGGCCCGTATTCAAGTACCACTTATGTCAGCACGTAGTAAATATGCGTTGTAGCGACAACTGATAGTTGCATAAGAGTAGCAATTTATAGTTTAGGTACTTTGAGAGTACACGTGGTAACTAGGAGTTGCTGCGACAACTATTAGATGCGTATGAGAGGCAATAGTGTTCAGGTTATAATAGTTGCATCTATGAGATGAATATTGCACGCATAATAGTAGTTGCATGTGAGAGGCAATATAGCTCAGGTAATTATAGTTGCATATATGAGGTGAATATTGCACAAGTAATTTGAGGGTAGCTGACCCTTTAAGGTACTCCTTAGCAAACAGTTCTTTGCACAACAGTATATCCCAATAAGTATGTTGTTTATCCACAAGGCATATTAAGTAACAACAAATGTATCAGATGAAACACAAGCAGCAGATCTTCCTATATAAGAATTGAAGAGAAAATGGATAGCTGCACTCCAATGACCGTTGAGGTTGTCTTTATTAAACACACAGCAGATACATCACAGGGTTACAGCAATGGAAACAAGGGAACAGCTGACGCGTTTCGCACTGGATTAGTGCTTATTCATCTTATGCATGTTTAGTGCACTGCCAGCACCCACGGTATCCTGAGTCAGCCTGTGATTGCATAGTCGACCCACCTGGAGCGGTGATTCCTTTCTCAGATCTTCCTATAGGACTACAAGTGATACAATAGCTACTTTTCCGTTTGCAGACTTCAATGTAGAGGATAGGGATTCCGTGGTGGAGGGTATTCAGCAAAGGCTTCAAGGTTGTAGTAGGTGCAATAGCACTAAAGTAGTACTTGTTGCCTGGAGCGGTGTTGCAGCATGGGGAGCGATGGCAGCGTGGACGCAGTGAGAGTCTGTTGCTAGCTGGCCATAATGTTGCCTCTATAGTAGCGTGCCTGGAATGGCTGACAATAATAGAACAACCCCTGTATGTTGAAAGGATGCCTTTATAGGCAGGTATCAGGCGTAGTGCATCAGCACTAATTCAAAAGACCGCCGTACTCCACGGCGCACTTCCACGTTCCACGCTGGAACGCACCATGGCGGCGGGCGATGACGTCATTGCACGTGCGCCGTATGCGTTCCATCATGGAATGCATTACGGCGCCGAAAGCGCCTGACACAACAGAAAGTACACTCCGGCACCCCCCCACCTTAGGCCAAACGCGGTATTGCACACCGCTTTGGCTTGAATCCTGGTTGTTTTGCGAGACAACACTCGCAAACCGAGTCAGGTTTTCTAAAATACAGTGCTCGTATTGTAAAAACGCTTGTTAACCGCGTTTCTCGCAATCCGAGGTTCCACTGTATTTTTGTAGTCATCAAATCTAACACCCTTCCTTTTCCTTAATGGTGAACTTCAGTAGGTCAGAGCTGCACTTATGATTCAATTGATTGTCACTTATTATAGAACACTTTATATTGGATTTGTTTCACTTCTAAGGACATTCTTTGCTTTGAATTTTCACCAATGGACACTTTTTTGTATTTTGTATATTGAGTTTATGTCATTAGTTCACTCATTTCACACATATTTGACTATAGTTCATTCTTTAAGATCATTTCTTTGTTAGCGCTGCACTTTTTTACCTTTTTCTGTCACATATTGCAATTGATCTACTGCTGTGCTGGCTGCTATTTCGTTCTATAGACAGCGCGATATATGTATTTTCTTAGTTCACAGAGCTGCACAAAAGTACGTCCCTGTTGCACCCATCAAACTCTGTTGTTTGCTGTCTTGCATTGTGAATGTATGAAATGACAGGTTACTTTGCAATAAAAGTGAATGTGTGCTATAATTGATCCCCAAAGCCAGGCATACAAGTGAGACTGAACCTTCGCTTCCATTTTCTTATCAAAATGACAACAACCTCAATAAACTGTATTGAAGTTGTCAATGTATTGCCTAATTTCATAGTCAACTGTTGACTATTGGTCTATCAAACTGGAGGTGGTAGATTACTTAGCCTCTGGTGATTACCTGTGATCATATTTGCCACTCTCAGAGGCTCAAATGTAGTTTAAATTGACTGAAAATTGCAACATGTATGACCGTCTCAAAGACTAACTATAGGCAAAAAGTTATGCAAAAAATATGAAAGGTATGAAACATAGAAGAATATCTGCCTTACTGCATGGTTTGGCAGTCTTCCTTTAGCGTTGTGGCGACCAGGGATGGAATATCTGTTCGAGTCAAACATGAGCTTGACTCGAACATTGCCTGTTCGCCCGTTCGCCGAACAGCGAACAATTTGGGGTGTTTGCGGCAAATTCGAAAAGCCACGGAACACCCTTTAAAAGTCTATGGGAGAAATCAAAAATGATACATTTTAAAGGTTAATATGCAAGTTATTGTCAGTAAAAGTGTTTGGGGATCCGGGTCCTGCCCCAGGGGACATGTATCAATGCAAAAAAAAAGTATTCCTTTAACCACTTCCTGCCCGGTCAATAGTAAATTGATGTCCGGGAAGTGGTTCTGTTATCCTGACTGGACGTCTATTGATGCGGGGTGTCAGTCTGACACCCCGCATCTCCGATCTCGGTAAAGAGCCTGCGGTGGAGGTTCTTTACCACGTGATCAGCCGTGTCCAATCACGGCTGATCACGATGTAAACAGTAGCCGTTGATCATCTCTTCCTCACTCGAATCTGACAGACGCGAGTAGAAGAGAGCCGATCGGCGGCTCTCCTGACAGGGGGGGGGTATACGCTGATTGTGTCAGTGCCCATCCATGCCCATCAGTGCCCACCTATCAGTGCCCACCAGTGCCCATATGTGCCACCTATCAGTGCCCACCAGTGCCCATATGTGCCACCTATCAGTGCCATCCATAAGTACCCATCAGTGCCGACTTTGAGTGCCCATCAGTGCTGCCTATGAGTGCCCATCAGTGCCGCATACCAGCACCGCCTATCAGTGCCCATTAGTGCCGCCTATCAGTGCGCCTATCAGTGACCATCATCAGTGCCCATCAGTGCCACCTCATCAGTGCCCCCTCATTGGTGCCACCTCATCGGTGCTCATCAGTGCCACCTTATCAGTGCCCATCAGTGCAGCCATATCAGTGCCCGTAATTGAAGAAGAAAACTTACTTATTTACAAAAAATGTGTTTGGTTGCTGCGCAAAAATAAAAAATCTCAGAGGTGATCAAATACCACCAAAAGAAAGCTCTATTTGTGGGAACAAAATGATCAAAAAAATTGTTTGGGTACAGTGTAGCATGACCATGCTATTGTCATTCAAATTGCTGAAAGCTGAACATTGGCTTGGGCAGGAAGGTGCGTAAGTGCCTGGTATTGAAGTGGTTACATTTCGTACCTGGGGGGTGTCTATAGTATGACATTTCTAAAGGAAAAAACAGTAATTTAAAACTACTCACGGCTATAATGATTTGTCGGTCCCGGCAATACAGATAAAAGTAATTGAAAAAAAAACAGCATGGGTTCCCCCCTTAGTCCATTACCAGGCCCTTTGTGTCTGGTATGAATATTAAGGGGAACCCTGAACCAAAATTTAAAAAAAAAAAGCGTGGGGGTCCCCCCCAAATTCCATATCCTGGTCCCTGGAATAAGGTAGGTTATCCCTTGTTTCACATACTCCCTAGTATATCATCAAGTAAAACAAGAATCATATTTTGCACCAGTCAAGGAGGAAGGGGGAATTTTTATTTATTTGAATTATGCCCAGAGTTCTGCTTTAGGTGTGAGAGACATCTGAGTCATGGATCATCAGCAAAACCCGTAGATCATGTACATCTGTGAGCTAGTGGCATTGCATTTGTTTAAATCTTTGTTACATTCAGTGTAGTAACTGACCCTAAACCAGTACGATACAAAAGCATAACTGTGTCTGCTTGTTCTATTCAGTGCTCAGCTGATACATTGTAATGTGTCAAGTACTACACTTTAGATAAATGGATGTTTGGTGCCGCATAATTCACTTTCTTAACAAATTACTACCTGCCTGGGTTTTGGTTTTCTTATCTCTGCGTGATGATTACCTCCGGTGAATTGGCTGTGATATATGTGTTGACGTGGAAAGATATTGTTTATGATAAGCAATATTTTTCATAGACGAGGGATCAACCAACCTCCTCAGCTCTGTCTCCTTGTATTTACAGGGCAATCTCTGTGCAAATAAATCGGCCGTCATTCCACAGGAAGCTTTTGATTTGATTCCAAGTCCTAACCTTAGGCGGTTTGGACGAGATCCATTTTACTGCTATGATTTTACAAGCAAATCGTAATGCCGCCTGCAGTTTTCACAAGTTGTATTAATGCAGACTTTAGAAATGGCTTTGTACCTGTAATAAAGAATTTACATTTACATTTGTCATTTAGACTTGAGCACCATAAAGGTTGGTAATTGTATTATGGACAGGGCCAGATTTCAGCTTTGCTTCCTACCAGGGGTCAAGTCCTGGGGAAAAAACGTGGGAACTCCCACCCAAGATCCACTCTCCCACCAAAAAAAAATGATACGCTCATATGCATAATTACTAAACCGCATGTTTTTTTTTCTCCATCCACTGTACCTTAGTAATCCTTTATGTTACTGGCCGCTTCCTGTATATGGATTCATCAGGTAGTGTGCGGGTATTCCGTCACTTCCTCGATGCCGCAATGTCTCCTGGGAGCTTTTGTCATTGTTCCCAGGAGACATTGCAGAGGTCTGTCGCGAGTTACCGCGGGATTTAGAAAGAACTTTAAGCAAGACCTCCGCAATGTCTCCTGGGAACAATGACAAAAGCTCCCAGGAGACATTGCGGAAGTCGAGGAAGTAACGGAATACCCGCACACTACCCGATAAATCCAAATACAGGAAGCAGCCAGTAACATAAAGGATTACTAAGGTTCGCCTGCCCCTGACAGTGACTCGAGCTGGGCATCGCCAGACCAGTTTCAGCAGACATGTTCGGTCGTGTGTAGGCCCGAGCGGACAGGATTCCAGCATACATTTGCCTGCCGGGCCTTTTTCCAGTGGGCAAATATTTCTGGACTTGTTTTAAAACAGCCCGCTGAAATCCTGCCCGCTCAGACATGTTCGGTCGTCTGTACAGACCTACCGTACATGTCCGAGCGCCCGCCATCCCTCGCATGCGTCGAATGACTTCGACGCATGCGTGGAAGCATTGAACTGGCAGGGCCGCCCACGTCGCCGCGTCATCGTCGCGGCGACGGCGCGGACATGCCCCTGCGTATTGTTTACGCGCGGATTTCTGTATGATGGTGAGTACAGCCACCATACAGAAATCCCCGGGCAGACATGTACGGTGAAAACGGTCCAACGGACCGGTTTCATCGTACATGTTTGCTCGTCTGTACCCGGCCTTACAGATGGCAGAGGCTCACATTTTTCATTTGCTGTTTGTGTCTTATTGGGAAGACTTCCCCTCTTCTGTCACTACTAATACAACGTTTTTTTGGGGGTTTTGCCATTGGGTCCCTATGATGCCGCATACACACGACTGTTTTTCATGACGAGAAAAATTTCATTTTTTAAATTGGTCGTGTGTAGGCTCCAGAGCATTTTCTCTCGGTGAGAAAAATGGGCATTAAGAAATTTAGAACCTGCTCTATTTTTTCTCGTCGTTTTTCACGTCGCTGTTTTTCTCGTCGTGAAAAACGGTCGTGTGTACGCTTTAACGACGGGGAAAAAAATGCGCATGCTCAGAAGCAAGTTATGAGAAGGAACATTTGCATAATCAGCCCAAAGGGTGGCGCCATTCGAATTGAACTTCCCCTTTATGGTGCCGTCGTATGTGTTGTACGTCACCGCGCTTTTGCTCGAGCATTTTTTATCACAATCGTGATAGGCAGGCTTGAGGGAAAACATGTCGAGAAAAAGGTTGTGTGTAATGAAATGTAACAGCTGGTGCAAACTCCCCCTATCAGTGGTAGGGAGAGCCAACCTAATTAAAATGGTTTGGGCTCCACAACTCTTATATATCTTCCATAATTCACCGGTGTGGATATCAAATAAATGGTTCAAAAGAATAGATACCCAGATGCGGTAGTTGATATGGAAGAAAAAGGTAGCTAGGATTAGTTTAACCACTCTACAATATGGAAAGGATAGGGGGGGATTGGCGGTACCTCATCCTAAAACATATTTTTTGGCCTCTCAGATACAACAGCTGGCGGGATGGGACGGGAAGAAAGAGAGGATCCGAATAGAAACTTGGTGACTGGTACAGCTCCCTCATTAAAGGCAGCCTCTCATCTTGAGGTGGGCTTGCCCAGTATGCCACAGTCAGCACCCACAGGAACCCTCCTCAGAAAAATATGGGGGGAGCTACAGAAAACTTTTGGGGACAGAGGGTGTGCTACCATTCACTCCGATATGGAACAATCCGAGATATGCAGAGCTACAGGATATAGCAGGTTTCACTTCCTGGAAAAAAAAGGGACATCATAATAGGAGGTGATTCACAGTTCATTGTATATTACCGGGGTGTGTTATGTGGGGGAAGGGGTGGATTTCTCTCTTTTTATACTGTGGTTTACCTCATATTATGATAAACATAACATAACATATGATAAACATGTCCAAGCTAGATATGTAAATAACCTGTCACTCAAAGCAAGGAGAGTGGAAAGGACTTTTTATTTAGACAGGGTTTTATTTGGAAGTCTGTTAATTTTCACTGAACAGTAAAAGAGGATTGCTCAGAGCTGGATTAACTCTGTGTGGCAAGACTGGGCACAGATGATAGGAAATCTTATACTCTACATTGTGACATCAAAAAAAAATGTTTGGGTTTACATCCACTTTAACTCTTCTTAATCCTAAACCGTAACCCTTTAAGCCCTGCTCTAAATAATCTAACACCGAACAATATGTTAACTCTTTTTAATCTTTAGATATATTTTCCTTGCTAGAGGTTTGGTACTGAGAACCCTCTCTCTACACTCAAGCAAAGCAGCATTGAGATGCCAACACCAAAACACATACGTGCAGTGATCATTATAGAACTCCTATTAAACTGAGCAAACTTGCAGATGGCTGAATGGTTTGCTTTACAGCTTTTGTGGCTCTTTTGCTGATTTCATGGTTCTATTTCTTTAAAAGTCAAAGAGTAAAGCTGGTCATAGATGGATAGAATTTCAAACACAGTTTCCTAGGAAAAGAATGTTCTATGAAAATGTGTTCATTTTTCTCATCATTAATGGGTCAAACCGGCGTTTGTTTTTGACGGCAGTGACAAGAAAATTTGAAGGAGCAGAATGGATTTTTTTTTTCCAACCAACAAAATTATAACAATGTAAGTGGCTTTCCTTTGGTAAAGTACCTTACATAGTTACATAGTTACATAGTTACATAGTTAGTCAGGTTGAAAAAAGACACAAGTCCATCCAGTTCAACCACAAAAAATAAAAAAAACAAAAATAAAAAACACAGTAAAATCCTATACACCCAACTCCATTCCCACAGTTGATCCAGAGGAAGGCAAAAAACCCCAGCAGAGCATGATCCAATTTGCTACAGCAGGGGAAAAAATTCCTTCCTGATCCCCCGAGAGGCAATCGGATTTACCCTGGATCAACTTTACCTACAAATCTTAATACTCAAGTTATATTCTGTACATTTAGGAAAGAATCCAGGCCTTTCTTAAAGCAATCTACTGAGCTGGCCAGAACCACCTCTGGAGGGAGTCTGTTCCACATTTTCACAGCTCTTACTGTGAAGAAACCTTTCCGTATTTGGAGGTGAAATCTCTTTTCCTCTAGACGTAAAGAGTGCCCCCTTGTCCTCAGTGTTGACCGTAAAGTGAATAACTCAACACCAAGTTCACTGTATGGACCTCTTATATATTTGTACATGTTGATCATATCCCCCCTTATTCTCCTCTTCTCAAGAGTGAATAAATTCAGTTCCTCTAATCTTTCCTCATAGCTGAGCTCCTCCATGCCTCTTATCAGTTTGGTTGCCCTTCTCTGCACTTCATTCCATTCATTCCTTCATCACTAATCTTGTCTCCAAATATCACCCAAACCATCCTCTCCTCTCTTCTCAAGACCTCCTACTCTCAAGCTCTCTCGTCTCCTCCTCCCATGCTCGTCTTCAGGATTTCTCCAGAGCCTTTCCCATCCTCTGGAACTCGCTACCTCAACCTGTCTGGCTATTCCCTACTCTTACTTCCTTCAGTCGATCCCTGAAAACTCATCTCTTCAGGGAAGCCTATCACGTCTCCAACTAATCTTTTATCACTTCCATCAGCTCATTCCCCACAGTTACAACCTTTTTTACCACCTGCCCCACCCTATTAGATTGTAAGCTCTTCTGAGCAAGGCCCTCTTAATCCTCTTGTATGTTATTATATTATTATTGTATAACTGTATTGTCTCCCTTTTATATTGTAAAGTGCTGCGTAAACTGTTGACGCTATATAAATCCTGCATGATAATAATAATAATAATAATAATAATAATAATAATAATTCCAAAATCAAATGTTAAAAGCAAACAAAATCTTTGGAACAGCATATGAATGTTCTGAGGATTTTCTTACAAATATTCCTAAGAATCTTTGTTAAAAATTCTTTGCAGCTATGGCCAGTTTAAGAGTCTTGCGATCTTACTGTGATCCACAAAGTCTTTTGTTAATTGAGTTTTGTGACATTTAACAAGAACAGGTCACGAATGGTCATCTGCGCTGTCACAATAAAAAGTTTTCAAACTGCTATAGTAAACATCCCAGCAGGGATGAAAGTGCAACGTAAATTGCAGGCATTAAGGTACAATTACAATTTCCGGGGGAACTTTCAGAGCTTTCATTCATTTTTTTTAGTGTAGCTATAGAAACAAGGCTGAGAAAAACAAAAATAGAAGAAAAGGGAAAGCTTTTTCAAATTGGAAATGTTCTGCAGCCGCTAGGTTTTCACCTAGGAACCGCACACATATACCGAAGAATTGTAACAAATGTCCACTGTCCTTCACTATTATTATGTTGTATGGCATTACAGAACCATACTGCCGGTATCCCTCCCAGAAGTGGAGGTTTTTTTTTAAGCTTTCGATAGTGGAGAGGGATTGGAAGGCTTGTCAGTTTTTACTGCTCACTGTGCCCCTGTTAGGGAGAATAACCCTCTCAATTTGTCCTGTTTACCATTATCATTAAAGTGAAAATAAAATAAATTCACAAATTTTAGATTGTCCCCAGAAAAGTAGTAGAGGGAAATCTTCCAATGGGGACACTAGTTATGGAGGTCCCCAAGAAATTTCCTTACATTTTTAGGGATTTCCTCTCACTTCCTGTTTGGCTGTGGTACAGGAAGTGAAGGGAAAGCTCTGCAATTAAACAGAGGTGGCGAAAAAAATCTCACATGGGGTTATATCCCTCCCTTAAGCCTCGCACACACGATCCAACTTTATGGCCATAATTGTCTGATGGACGTGTTGTGTCAGATAATCCGACCGTGTGTATGCTCCATCAGACAATTATTGGCTGAATTAACGACAACAAAAGTTGGCTGTTCATGGTTACCAATTGTTGGGCAATAAATCTGTTACATTGGTTTATCCGATCAACTAAAGTCCAAAGCACAAACATACATAGGAGGGAGTTGGCACTTGCACCAGCAGCAGAACTCAAATAAAAACAAAGAAAATTCTTGGAAACAAGGCAATTGTTAAAAACATGAGACTATTAAAGTCCTTATAGTCTGTGCTAAAGCACTTTGAAGGCAGCCCAGTGAAGATATGAAGCAAATCTTGAAACAGCTGGAGGAGAAAGCACAGAGGCGCCACTCTAAGTGCAGTATGTTACATATAATTGAATCAGCAAGTAGAGCAAAAGGTAGATTAAAAATGAGCATGTAAACACATGGAACGTCTGGGAGCAACGTCACTTCTGATGGCTGTAGTCTGTTGTAGTGAAGCGAGTAGCGCCGGTGGATGCCGACGCTTCCTGTATCTCAGTCACACAGGGAGCCGGGGCTGTGATGTCAGTTCCAGGTGAGCGGTGGGCCGTGTCGATGACGGCACTTCCGGGCTACTCGAGGGACCAATAGGCGACGCGTTTGCGGAGCATGCGCTCCTTCTTCAGGCCTTCTTTACACGCTCATTTTTGATCTACCTTCGTGAGTATGTTTGCTTTACTTGCTCAATAAATTATATGCAAAGTACAAACATGCATGCTCAGAACCAATGCTAAACATCAGACAACAATAGCAGAATTTGCCCAGAGGGTGGCGGTAAAGAGCTGAAAAAACATGTGATTTGGTGAATGTTGGCTGAAAATGTTGGGCCGTGTGTGTGCAGAACAAGTTCATGGCCAACGCCCTTCGGACCAAAATCCACGGAAAAGTTGGATGGAAGTTGGATCGTGTGTACGAGGCTTTACGCTAACCAAACAGAAAAAGAAAACGTTTTGCCTTTAGTTCTACTTTAAACCTGAAGGGGCAGATCCACATACATAGACTGCGCCCGGCGCAGATGTGAGATATGCTACGCCGCTGTAACTTACCTGGCTTTGGTTTGAATCCTCAACGAATTTGCGTCAATAGTTACGGCGGTGTAGTATATCTCTCGCGGCGGAATTCAAATTGGGCAGGTAGGGGGCGTGTTTCATTTAAATGAAGCGCGTCCCCGCGCCGAACGAACGGAGCATGCGCCGTTCGTAAAAACTCCCAGGGTGCATTGCTCCAAATGACATCGCAAGGACGTCATTGTTTTCCACATGAACGTAAATGGCGTCCAGCCCCATTCACGGACGACTTACGCAAACAGCGTAAAATTTCCAAAATTAGACGCGGGAACGACGGCCATACTTAACATTGAGTACGCCACCATATAGCAGCTTTAATTATACGCCGGAAAAGGCCGAACGGAAACGACGTTAAAAAATGCGACAGCCGGTCGTACTTTCGTGGATCGTCGGAAATAGCTAATTTGCATACTCAACGCGGATTACGACATGAACGCCACCTAGCGGACTCCGAAAAATTGCATCTAAGATCCGACGGCGTACGAAGACGTACGCCTGTCGGATCTAACACAGATGCCGTCGTATCTTGTTTTGTGGGTACCAAAACAAAGATACGACGCGCAAAATTTAAAATTACGCGGTGTATCAAGAGATACGCCGCGTAATTTCTTTGAGGATCTGCCCCAAAATGTTTACACTTTCTAACTACCCAAGACTTCTGTTTTAATGGAGTCATCCAAGGGATTAATGTGATCATGTTATTTAAGGTTTAAAACTAAACTTGGTGATAGGCAATGGGACTTCTCAGGTGCGACTTCAATAAGATTTACACACAAAAATATAAAAAAACATGGAAACCTTTGTTTTTCATTTAGATACAAAGAATATTATAAAACATAAGTATAAAAGCCATTTCTACTTGCTTCCATATCTAACAGTAAATCCAGTTGATCCAAAACAACGTACTGTCCTATCATCCTCCATCATCCTTTTTCCACAGAGTGAGGGTTGAAACTAAAATAAAGGTACCATGAAAAACAAGATGATGTATACTTACCTTTCTGGCAGCCTGTGTGTTAAAACTTTGCATCATGGCTGTTTCGGGTATCCAACACTTCTAGGTATGTGAATGCGTGCACCCTGCACCGCACAATATGGTTTTGTTCACCGCCTCATATCTCACAACAAGTGGTGGAAGCTTTCTAAAATCTGTCTCTGTTGGGTTCATCAAAACTAGAAAATTCCAACAAGGAACATTTTAACATGAGAAAAGAACAGAGGGCCAGATCCACAAAAGAGATACGCCGACTTAACTCGATTTCTCTAAATTTACACGGCGTGTATCTTTGCGCCCGATCCTCAAAACGAGAAGCGCCTGAAATTCGGGCTTTTCCGTCCTACCTAAAAATATTACGCCGGCGCATTCTCGTGCGCAAATTACGCTAGGCACGCCGCTTTATTTGATAGGCAAAGATGCAAATGAGGGAGATAGGGCGATCCACAGAATTAAGTGTGTGCGCCGTAGATTACTCCCTGTGCGCACCTGTTAGTTTTTTGGTGGGAATTTACACTTTATAAAAGCAGCCCTAATTTTACACATGCCGTCTGAATGTCTGCTGAAGCAACACCATTCAGGAAGAGCTCAGCACACACACGTTCAGGACTGAAATCTCTCTGCCAAAATGCCAGGACCAGCAATGATACTAGCTGCATTAGTTGATATAGAGACACAAAGAAGGAGGAGGGCACAGAGGAGGAGGAGGAGGGCACAGGAGAGGGTCTACCGCCCACGGCAAGATTTGTTTGGCATGCCTGCTTGTGAAGTTTACCGCAACTACAGATTTACCCGTGAGGCCATCCTGGAATTAACAACAATACTTCAGGATGATCTTACCAGCCCAACCCAACGCTCCCATGCACTGCAGCCACTTACCAAAGTACTGGCCACTTTGCATTTTCTGGCCACTGGCTCATTCCAACGCACAAGTGGAGGCGTGGCTGGGATGGCACAATCCTCCATCAGCAGGTGTGTGCACCAAGTGGTCCCTGCAATCCTGTGGCGCATGGGAGAATCAGTTTCAAAAACCCACCCAGGAGGATCAGCGTTTAAAGTCCATGACCGACTTTTATCACATTGCCAGATTTCCACGCACCATCGGGGCCATTGATTGTACCCATGTGGCACTACAACCACCCCATGATACTGAGCACATGTTCCGGAATCGTAAAGGCTGGCATTCCATCAATGTGCAAGTCATCGTAGATGCCCATGGCCTCATCTGGCACGTCTGTGCTAAATTTCCTGGATCCTGCCATGATAGTTACATTTACCGGCAGACCCAGATCTCAAGAGATTTTGACCAGAACATGTATGGAGACAGCTGGCTGATTGGTGAGTGACATGTGTGTCAGGTATGTCCCCCCCATGATGCTGACATCACAAGGGGCACATGCATGACTAATATCCTCCTGTCTTTTCCCTTACAGGTGACTCAGGATATGCCTTGGGACCTCATCTAATGACCCCATTAAGGAACCCCCAAACCCCAGGAGAGCAACGCTACAACCAGGCGCACATACGAACCCGGGGAGTGGTTGAACGGACCTTTGGGCTTCTGAAGTCCCGCTTCAGATGCCTGGATAAGTCTGGGGGTACCCTGCTGTATTCCCCTGACTTTGTGTGCCAAATAATTGGGGCATGTTGCATACTCCACAACTTTGCCCTCAGAAGGGGACTGCATATTGACTTATGTAATGACCTGACCCCTGACCCAGGCAATACTATCCCAACCAACTCTACCCGGTCTGCTGAGGGCACAACAGCTAGGAGACGCCTTGCAGAAGGCATTTTTTCCCAGTAAATGTACATGATTAATGTCACAATAAGAATGTATCTTTTCCCTGTAAATGCACATCAATAAAGTCACAATGATAATGCATGAATGCACACCACTGTGGTTCCTTGCACAGACACATCACATGCACATCGAATTGGATTAGATCCAAGTCCCCCCCCCCCCCCTTTGGGACTTGGGAGCAGTAACGCCACGCCACGGCTCCAATTATGTCACTGTGCATTCATACACCATTCAGGAACCTGGGATTGCACTTCTCCCTGGTCCTGGGGATCCCTTCTCCACCAAAACTGAGGGTGACAACCTTAATTTCTTAGGAATGCCACCCCCCCACATTCACACATCATTCACACACATAAACCAAATCATAAGTACAGAAGACCAAATAAAAAAAAAAAAAAAATGCATAAACAAAAAAACATAAGTATCCCAGCAAATTTTTTAGCGGCGGCGATTGCTACGCCTTGGCTGGGCAGGGGCACGGGCAGGGGCACGGGCAGGGGCACGGGCAGGGGCACGGCCACGGCCACGGCCACGCCGTCGCGGAGGATGTCCATTGGGGGGGGGTTGAGCTGGGGAAGGAGGAGCCTCCTGGGGGTGTTGAGCTGGGGAAGGAGGAGCCTCCTGGGGGGGTTGAGCTGGGGAAGGAGGAGCCTCCTGGGGGGGTTGAGCTGGGGAAGGAGGAGCCGCCCCTGCTGGCCTGCCCTCCATGGCCCCTGCAATGCGAGTGAGACAGGCAGTGAGGGCAGCCGCATTGGCCTGGCCAGACCTTGTATTGTCCTGCACAGCCTGGGTCAGGGCACTCAGCTCATGGGCCACGCGCGTTGTGGCGGTCTGTATGTCATTCAAACATGTAATGACCGCCGTTGAGTTGGTGGCCACATCACCGAGTGCCTCCATCATTTCACCCTGGCTGTGCTCCATCTGCGTCAGTTTTTCCAGAATTTTTCCAAGAATGCGGGTCTGCCGGGCATTGTCCTTCACCACACTGGCCGACAGACGCTCGCCCACAGCCACGGTCTCCTGGGTTGTCCCCCTGGCTGCCGCTGAGTCTTGCGGGCCTGGAGGAGGGGAGAGAGTGACCCTGGTGACTGGAGGCCTGTTGGGGGAGAAGTGGGAGGGGCTACCCCTGATGGTGGCCTGACTGGTGCCAGCCTCAGGGGTAGTCTCAGGGGAAGACTCAAAGGTCATCATATCAGTGGCCAGGAGGACTTCCCGGCCAATCTGCATATTTTCCTCCTCCTCCCCCTCATCATCCTCCTCCCACTCAACCTCCTCCCCCTCAACCTCCTCCCCCTCAACCTCCTCATGAGTGGAGGTTTGGCCAATCCCCTCCCCTGGGGAATCCTGCCCTTCTTGGGACTCATCATCAGCCTGTCTTGGGGGTGGTGCTGCAGCCTGGCCCGATGGGCCTGCAACCTCCTGGCCTCCAACCTCCTGGCCTCCAACCTCCTGGCCTCCAACCTCCTGGCGTGTAACCTCCTGGCCTCCAACCTCCTGGCGTGTAACCTCCTGGCCATCTGTGGAGGACACAAAACAATCACATGTTTGAGGAACCACACACTTGGCACATCTTCCCTTCCCCCACCCACACATGCTAATCAACAGAGAATAAACCAAAAAACCTACCTGTCCTCCTAGGAACATCTGACGTATAGCCAGGCAGGCCCACCACCTGCTGTGGGTGGAAACACTGGGCCACTGCCCATTCCTCCTCCGTCAGTCTGACTGGGCAGGGTCCCCCTCCTCCAGTGCCCCTGGTATGGGCGTCGATCCTTGCCATCTTATTCCGGACGACGCTTCTCAGATCATTTATTTTTTTCTGTATGCCAGCGGGGGTCCTAGTCTCCCCCCCCCCCGCCGCATTGATCTGGTCCGTGATCTTTTTAATAAGCTGCCTCCTCCTGGCCGGGGTGGTGTTCTGGCTCTCAGGGCCATGCAGAAATCGCCCATATTTCACAATGCCCCGAGCAAGAATTTGCTTCTCTCCCAGGGTGAAATTAAGCTTCCTGCGTTTAGGGGGCATCTCATACACCACCCAGCAACAACAAACACACCCGACAAACAATCGACAATACACACCCAAAAACCTGACAAAAATCTATACCACAAAAAAAGAACCAAAATCTAAACACACAAGGACACAGCTAATAGTAATTCCAAAAGAAACACGCACCAACAAACAAACAAAAAACAAACACCAAAAAACAAACACCAAAAAACAAACACCAAAAAACAATCAGCAAAAACAATAACAAACAAATTAAATAAATACACTTCTCAAAAACAAACAACAACTAGACTCTCCAACTCCTCAAACACTTTTCTCACAAACACAACTTACCAACACACAAACAAACAGAGCAGAAGCAAATTGCTCATGGAAGGGGAACAATGGGATATACTTTAGCAAGGGAAGTGTGTGTGTGTGGTGCTTTTTAGACACAGGGCGATCCTCAAACTAAGTACACTTGGCCTTTTACCTATCTCACTGATTGCGCCGAGATCAGTTCTGCACATGCCCAGTGAGGTCCCGATTCGTGCGCGCATGCGCAGTACGGCCGGCGCCTCATTTGCATGGGGTCACGGCTCATTACAATGAAGCATGCCCACTTCCTTCCCACTTGCAAAAACCCCGCCTTACGCCTCTGAATTTAAGTTACGCTGGCGCACATTTAGACGCAAATGCGCTGTGGATACGGCACTTACGACACCAACTTAGGGCAACGTAACTTAAATCACATAAGTTAGGACAAACTAAATTTGCACCGCTGGCTGAGGATCTGGCCCAGAGAGTTGAACTAGTTTTTGCCTGCAGATGGGCTTTAAGGCACTGGATCAGCATGAGAGCAAGGCAACCAGCATATTTAGAAAGAGAGATCAGTAAGAGCCGGTTCACACTGGGTTGACTCGTCAGGCGACTCAGCCGCCTGACAAGTCGTGTCCCATTCTATTCAATAGAACCGTTCTAATAGGAGCGACGCAAGTCGCTCCGACTTAGAAAATGGTTCTTGTACGACTTTGGGGGCGACTCGGGGTGACTTGCATTGACTTCTATACAGAAGTCATTTTGCAAGTCACCTCTGAAGTCATCTTCAAGACGCCTTGCCGAGTCGCCCCCGAAGTCGTGCTGCCCCAGTGTGAACCGGCTCTAAGGACAGCCTTTATATTTCAGGACATGTATAAGGGGGGAAACTAATGCGCAAAACCACTCTAACTAAGGGCACTAAAAACTAATATTTAAAACATTAAAAATATAATAATATATATATATATATATATATATATAAGCAGCAGCCACTACTAAATGGTGCTCACACACCGATGATAGTAATGAAAAGAGGGGGTGTAATGGCGCTTGCCAATTAAACAATATTAAGTAACCAGCCAATTCACGAAATAAACGCACAATAACGTGAATGCCTGGCCAATGTATCCAATTGTAAAATGTGTTTCACTCCTTATTCCTTATGTCCCACCAAACATCAACATCAATGATGAGAGGGATGAATAACGTGATAATAATGAAGTCCAAAATGTATGATTGACTAAAAAATATTTAGGTCATCAAGTGATTTCAAAAATAAAGTGAGAAAAATAATGGTGAAATGAAAAAATCCCTTAGTGGGTGTAACCAAACGTCCAGTGCAAAATAGAGCAAATGGTGAATAAATTATTAACCATAAAAAAATAATAAATAATCAGTATATATATCAATTAAATAATTAAATATAAATACATAGATGAATAAAAAGTCTAAGTGCACAAACTCGTGCTCGATAAAATAAAATTAAATATAAAACAAGTGTTCAATCAAAATAACAGTGCTTCAGCAAAATTTCAAAAGTGTATAGTGCTCCAAAAACAGTCCAAAACAGTCCAATAATGAAGTGCTTGATTTTATATTCCCAAAAGTGCAACAGTGCTTGAATAATAATAACTGCAATCCAGTGCACGATCAATTAGTGTAGCTGTGCAGAACAAACAACAGTGTATGGTAGTACAAGCCTCTCACCTTAGGAAAGGCTATAATGAGCCTGTATTACTGCTGATATTGGCAAAGCCCAGCAGATTTCACTGCAGATCTGTGTCTCCAGGTCAGCCTGTTGCTCAATCTCCCAGCTGCAGGTATCCCAAGTCCTAACCAGATCGCTCCCAGAATGGATGGCACTCAATAAAAGCACAGTGGAATCCCCATAGTGTAGTATGTAATAAACGGTTTTAATAAAAATAATATTGCACTCACATTTAAAACAGCTACAATCAGCATAAGGAAGCATGTAGCAGCGTGTGTATCTGAGATATCTCCGTTCTCGGCCGCGAACGGAGATGACGTCACCGACCGCTCTCCTCCTTCCTGACGCGTTGCGTGGCTGAACAACGCCACTTAATCATAGGATCCTATGATTGTGCACTTAGACTTTTTATTCATCTATGTATTTATATTTAATTATTTATTGATATATATACTGATTATTTTTTTTTTATGGTTAATAATTTATTTACCATTTGCTCTATTTTGCACTGGACGTTTGGTTACACCCACTAAGGGATTTTTTCATTTCACCATTATTTTTCTCACTTTATTTTTTAAATCACTTGATGACCAAAATATTTTTTAGTCAATCATACATTTTGGACTTCATTATTATCACGTTATTCATCCCTCTCGTCATTGATGTTGATGTTTGGTGGGACATAAGGAATAAGCAGTGAAACACATTTTACAATTGGATACATTGGCCAGGCATTCACGTTAATGTGCGTTTATTTAGTGAATTGGCTGGTTAATTAATATTGTTTAATTGGCAAGCGCCATTACACCCCCTCTTTTCATTATATTTCAAGACAGGCTTCCTTGTGGCCAAAATTTAGCATATGTCAGGTGACAGGTCAGAGGTAGGAACATGAAAAGCTGTACCTACCAGCTTACTCTGTGGAACCAGGAAGAAATTCAGAAAACACTGTGTTAATGACAAAGACAGAAAGCTCTCTAAATGTATTTTTAATATGAGTTTTTCTTTTTATTATAAGCAAATATTCAAGGATTCCCCCATTGTTGTGCTTTAGAGCAGTGTTTCTCAATTCCAGTCCTCAAGGCGCCCTAACAGGTCATGTTTTCAGGATTTCCCTCAGATGAAACAGCTGTAGTAATTACTAAGGCAGTGAAACTGATCAAATCACCTATGCAAAATAATGGAAAGCCTGAAAACCTGACCTGTTGGGTCGCCTTGAGGGCTGGAGTTGAGAAACACTGCTTTAGAGCAGTGGTCCTCAAACTGCAGCCTGTGGGTCAGATGCAGCCCTTTTTTTGCCTTTAAATAGCCCTTGGGACACTATTTTCCCACTGATATGAGGTATTGTACTCCCACTGACACCAAAGATGTGCTACTATTCCCCCACTGACACCAAGGTTGAGGCACTATTACTCCACTGACACCAAAGATGTGCTACTATTCCCCCCACTGGTACCAAGGTTGAGGCACTATTACTCCACTGACACCAAAGATGGGACACTAGTCTTCTCACTGACACCATTGATGCAGGACTGATTTTTTCACTGATACCATTTTCTACTATCAAGGGGCACAGTCCGGCCCCCCTAAAATCTAAGGGGCAGGAAACTGGCCCTTTATTGAGAATGTTTCGGGACCCCTGCTTTAGAAGGTTTGAAGACTTTACAATCCTTGTTCCGTGCAACCTCCATCTCATACAGTAACACACAAGGACAAGGCTTCATTGGGTTTGAAGATAACATTTTACTGAAACCAGTGGAAAAAAAATGGCCTACATTTTTGAAGATCCAAAGCTGTTGAACATGAGGATACTCTAACTACAGTGATTTTCAAAACCTAGTGGGGTAACTGGTTGTAAAGGACAAGGAACAGAATAAAAGTTAAACTAAGGAAGACCCTAAAAACCATGTGCAGGTAGAAACCACTGTTGGCCGATGGCGAAGCTCTTCTAAAAATAATCCAGATACAAATCTAATGGAGGAAATAGGAAAGCCTTATTTAATTTGCAAGCAAACATGTTTCATGACTCAAGTAGTCACTTCATCAGATCAGGCACTGCCTACTCTGATTAAGTGAGTGGATGAGTCAGAAAACACGTTACTTAGTTATAAATAACGTTTTTTTTATTTTCTCTGATATTTGCATTAGGAACCCTTTCTAGCGTGGTTCTACACTTAAGCCCCGTACACACGACCGGGTTTCCTGCCAGGAAAACTGCCAAGAGAGCTTTTTGCCCGGAAAACTGTACGTCTGTATGCTTCCTCGCAGTTTTCCAGACAGGAAAACAGTCGGGAAAAACCTGTTCTCTATTTTCCCATCGGATTCCCAGCAAAAAAAATTTCTGACAGATTTACTAATACTTTCCTATGGGAAACACTGCAAGGCAGTGCCGATGGAGCATGCACATGGCCAGGATTACCGGCCAAAGCTCTCATGGCAGTTTTCCTGCCGGGTTCTCTGCTTTCCCCTCGGTTTTACTGGCGGACTTTTTACTGCCGGGAAAACCGAGCATGTGTACAGGGCTTAAGAAAGTAAGCTCTGTCGCCTGAGTTTATTTTACTGCAGTGTATCTTTACGGTTTCTTTTTCTCTAGACTGGTCTAGTTTAATCTGAAGGGTGAAAGCATGTATTGACAATGAAAGGGTGAGTAGGCATCTTACTTTACGTCTTTGGTACACAGACATCTAAAGCTGATGCAGGAAAAGGTAACCCTCTGTGAAACCCTAATTCCAAGTACTGGGGGTAAACCATGTTATGAAAGAAGAAAAGACAAGTGCACTGTTTTTTTGTTTTTTTTATAGCTGACTATTGGGTGAGAAAAGCCCATGTGAAGTCAGCGCCCAGCAGTGTTTGGACTCACCGTTTGGGCTGAATCTGGTGGGGCTTTGAATGGAACTGTTTGTTAGATCGTTTCTCAGGGGGTAAACATGTGTTGGCATCAGTTCCGGCCCAAGACATTGTGCTGCCTGGTACCAAGAATGAAATGCTGCCCCCCCCCCCAAAAAAAAATCACGCCCACCAAAATGCCCCCACATACATTATTTTATATCATGATAACTAAAGTGGACCTGTCATGGCTCTATACATGTATATATGAGTATAAAGAGGACCTGTTATGGTTGTTTACATGTATAGGAGTATAAAAAAGACCTGTTATAGCTCTATTCATGTATGTAGGAGTATAAAGAGGACCAGTCCACACATCTGTTTCTTCCCGTAACCCCCATCCTGGCGCTCCCACTCTTGACTCATTTCTAGGATCCCCTTTAGAGACTGCAGACATGATAAAAGACAGGAGATGGTCAGAGGCTACGGACACGATACAGGAGGTGGACAGAGGCTGCGGTCTGCGGACATGACACACGAGGTGGACAGAGGCTGCGGACATGACACAGGAGAGGGACAGAGGCTGCAGACATGACACATGAGGGGGACAGAGGCTGCAGACATAACACATGAGGGGGACAGAGGCTGCGGACATGATACAGGAGAGGGACAGAGGCTGCGGATATAACACATGAGGGGGACAGAGGCTGCGGACATGATACAGGAGAGGGACAGAGGCTGCGGATATAACACATGAGGGGGACAGAGGCTGCGGAAATGACACAGGAAAGGGACAGAGGCTGCGGAAATGACACAGGAAAGGGACAGAGGCTGCGGACATGACACAGGAAAGGGACAGAGGCTGTGGACATGACACATGAGGGGGACAGATGCTGCGGACATGACACAGGAGAAGGACAGAGGCTGCGGACATAACACATGAGGGGGACAGAGGCTGCAGACATGACACATGAGGGGGACAGAGGCTGCGGACATGACACATGAGGGGGGCAGAGGCTGCAGACATGACACATGAGGGGGACAGAGGCTGCAGACATAACACATGAGGGGGACAGAGGCTGCGGACATGACACATGGGGGGGACAGAGGCTGCAGACATGACACATGAGGGGGACAGAGGCTGCAGACATGACACATGAGGGGGACAGAGGCTGCAGACATGACACATGAGGGGGACAGAGGCTGCGGAAATGACACATGAGGGGGACAGAGGCTGCAGACATAACACATGAGGGGGACAGAGGCTGCGGACATGACACATGGGGGGGACAGAGGCTGCAGACATGACACATGAGGGGGACAGAGGCTGCAGACATGACACATGAGGGGGACAGAGGCTGCGGAAATGACACATGAGGGGGACAGAGGCTTCGGACATGACACATGAGGGGGACAGAGGCTGCAAACCTTCATCAGTGATAACAACTTGACAACAGTTGCTGAGCAGCAACTGCTGCTGTGGAGAGTTTAATGCTGATTCTAATATAGATCTTTCAAGTCACAGTTTTTTCTGACTCCATTCATTCTTTATCCTATGTTGAGCCCTGTTGAAGGGGAAGTGGTGCTGCCCCCAAAATGTGTTGGCTATTTGTTTTATAAGGCTTTATTGCAAATGATTGGAGTTATCTTAAGCCCTGTACACACGATCGGTCCATCCGATGAAAACGGTCTGATGGACCGTTTTCACCGGTTAACCGATGAAGCTGACTGATGGTCAGTCATGCCTACACACCATCGGTTTAAAAAAAACTATTGTGTCAGAACGCGGTGACGTAAAACACAATGACGTGCTGAAAAAAACAAAGTTCAATGCTTCCAAGCATGCGTCGACTTGATTCTGAGCATGCGTGGATTTTTAACCGATGGTTGTGCCTACTAACGATCGTTTTTTTTTCTATCGGTTAAATTTAAAACAAGATTGCTTTTTTTTAACCTATGGATTGGGCCTACACACGATCGGTTTGGTCCGATGAAAACGGTCCATCAGACCGTTCTCATCAGTTTGACCGATCGTGTGTACGCGGCATTATACTCCTTTATCTAGTTTTGGTCTGGCACTCCTTTCTTTATTTCTATGGTTTGAGTTATGCCCTGTACACACGATCGTTCAATCCAATGAGAACGGTCTGATGGTTTTTTCCATCAGTTAACCGATGAAGCTGATTGATGGTCAGTTGTGCCTACACACCATCGGTTAAAATAACGATCGTGTCAGAACGTGGTGACGTAAAACACAACGACGTGCTGAAAAAAAACGAAGTTCAATGCTTCCAAGCATGCGTCGACTTGATTCTGAGCATGCGCGGACTTTTAACCGATGGACGTGCCTACAAACAATCGTTTTTTTTCTATCGGTTAGGTATCCATTGGTTAATTTTAAAACAAGTTTCAAATTTTTTAACCGATGGATAAATAACCGATGGGGCCCACACACGATCGGTTTGGTCTGATGAAAACGGTCCATCAGACCCTTCTCATCGGATTGACCGATCGTGTGTACGCGGCATTACTGTTGGTTGCCCATCAAGGGAAATATTTCTATGTGAGAGCTGCCTAATCAGAACTATTGAGCTTGTTTGACTTTTTCCATCATCTGACTACACGTCCAGCTCCAAAAGTTCCTAGGAGTTTTTTCGAATATTTTATTTTGAAGTATATCTTGTGGGACAGGATTTTCAGGGTCTTCACCAAGGAGGCCAATATACAAAGAATCCATAGGTTCTAGCAAAAACAATGTTAATGGAAATAAGTAGTATGCCACTGCTGGCTCTTCTTTTAGAAACTACTGGCAGTTATGATGAACTTTAGTTATTGCTGAGCCACTGATGTGGAACAAGTATGCAGATCAGGGTTTTTGATGTCATTGACTGCATGCATCTTTCAGTCGTTTTAGAGGCTTGATATGCATCTGAACATACAGAATGCAAGCCCTGTTTTATCCAAGGCATCACACTTTGCTCAGTTACCTACCATGCACCAACATTTCAAAGCTTTTAGACCTAATGAAGTGGTATAACCCCAAAAATTTGCGGGAAATTTTATGTTTACATGTTTCCAAATAAAGGAAATTTAAACAATCAGAAGTCCTTGATACCTTCTCACTATTCAAAATAACCATATTCCAGCACATTGGTCAAAAGAACATGACAAGAATTATGATTCCCCGAAGGAAGCTAGTAATGGCAGTCTCCATATATCTCTCATGCCACGTACACACGACCGGTTTTCCCGTTGGATAAAAAAAACAAAAGTTTTCCGGCCAAGCTTGTCTTGTATACACATGGTCAGACCAAGTTCCGCCCGTCCAAAGCGCAGTGACGTACAACACGTACGACAGGCACTATAAAGGAGAAGTTCAATTACAACGGCGTCACCCTTTGGGCTGCTTTTGCTAATCTTCGTGTTAGTAAAAGTTTAGTGAGAGACGATTTGCGCTTTTAAGCCACGTGCTTTTCAATCTGTTACAGCGTGACGAATGTGCTATCACCATTACGAATGCTAGTTTTACCAAAACGAGCGCTCTCGTCTCATACTTGATTCTGAGCATGCGTGTGTTTTTTATCATCGGAAAAGCATACAGACAAACGGTTTTCCCGCTAGGACGGGAAAAAAAGGGATCCTGCTCTCTTTTTTTTACCAGCAGTTTTCCCATCGGAAAAACTGCGATGGAGCATACACATGGTCGGAATTCCCGGCCAAAAGCTCTCATGCAGTTTTTCTGATGGGAAAACCGGTCGTGTGTACGAGGCATTAATACAGGTTGCCTTTTAGACAGTCTTTTATCCATACTCTTAGGACAGTGATGCAAAAGCAGTCTGTACAGCAGAGCAAGGGTTAAAATCCATAACTCCAGATGTGTTCCCTACAGCCCCTTGTCCCAACGTAATTTTTGTACCATGGTTTCTCTTTCTCGCGTTCCATGTTTCTGCAGATTTATCTATGGACTACTGCTTCGCTTTTGTGTGATTCAGAGAAAATGTCATGTATTATTTTCTGGCGGCCTTGTCCCTCTGATGTCTTTATCTGTGATTGTTCTAGCATGGAACCTTTCCTCTTAAGCTACTGTACGTGTGAGATAAACCTGACTTTTTATGAAAAGAAACATTTCCGCATTTCACAGTCATTACCAGCTCAAATTTGGCAGAACTAATGTTCAGATTAGCGCACTGAGCGAGTCAAATGGTAAAAGATCAGTAATTCAATATGCTTTCAGGGACCAGTATCCCAATGTAATGCATCCAGCTACAGGCTATTGCCGTTCTAAGCCATTTTATTTGTCATACAAAGGGTAGATTACCCGTAAGGAAAACCCCATTTAAAGCAAAGCCACTAGAATAGACGTCAAGGCCTCTTGGAGAATGTTCTAGCCATTATTCTGAATGTTTAGTAAGAACAAGAAAACCCCAAACCTATTATTGTATCTAAACCCAAGAACAAAAAATTTATATATTTCAGCTTACCAATCCCTAGATGCGGTGGCTACATTCATTTTCTTTTTTATCTTTATTTTCACCTGGTGATTTTTCCAGTACCACACTTTCTATCTTGGCAACACTTATTCACCCTTCTGTATCAGTACAATAGATACAATAGACCCTTAGAGGGTCTGGTATGGATACCAGAAGGAGAGATACCAAGGGAAGTGATAAAACACCCAACAATAGGTGCCACTCTATTAGTAACTAAAACGATATTCAAAAAAACAAACATCTCAACGTATCCTAGCCCGATGACCCCAATTTTAGGTACATCAGCTTTTCAGCCAGGCCTTAAAGATCCCAGATTTAGAGCAATACACCAGAGAGGTTTTAGTAGGATCGTTCATTGTTCTATAAACAATCAGCTAATGACAAAAAAAATTGATAGAATGAGAGATAGCATCAGAATTAGACTTCCTAAGGAAGATGCAACTAGATGCCTTTATTAGAACTAAGTTAAGTACGTATGCTGAAGTTAGGCTACCGACGAGGTTTGAAGAGATATGCTTAAAGGGTAAATCATTAAAACATTCGCTGTCATACTTCTATGCTATATTAACTGAGCTGGAAGCCCCACAGGAACTCACTTTCCTGCGGGAGTGGGAGAGAGACCTGGGCATAATATTTTCCCAGGAGCAGAGAAACGGGATCTTGGTATATAATCAAAAAGCATCAGTAGCAAGTAGATACCAAGAAGGGGGATATAAAATTCTCACTAGATGGTATAGAACACCAATGGTATTACATCGGATATACCCCCAAATATCAGAAATCTGTTGGAGATGTAAGGAAGCAGAAGGAACTATACTGCATATTTTCTGGGAATATGCGAAAATTAACGAATTTTGGAGAATGGTATCTGGGACTATTGAATCAATAACAGTAATACTGTTAGGAGAAAGTCCAGCTACATATCTATTATTTGATATTCCTATCTCAGCGGAAAAGTAAAAAAAATCCTTACTGAGACAGCTGTTGGTGGCAGCAAGGGCATGTGTCCCTGTCCTGTGGAGATGTGAAAGCCCCCCATCAAGAGCACAATGGTTTGCGAGATATGCAGAAATTCAACAAATGGAGAATCTCACTCTGACAATGAAAGATCAAGATGGGAGGTACCGAAAGACATGGGCCCCATACATGGCATATAGGGAAGAGGCAAGAGGGGATGAATGAGGGAATGCGACGGTCGGTAGCGAGGAGATGAGGAGCGAGGCACTGTAGAGGATGGGGGTGGGTGGGGAAAGAAAGGGAAAGGGAAAGTGGAGTTTACAGTGTAAGATTAAGATTATCTGGAAATATGTTAAGAAAATTGGAAAAAAGAAAGAATTTATAAAAAAAGGACAATAGATACAGGATAGGCCTATAGGATTCTGTCCCTTCCCAATAATATAGAGGGGGGAGGTTTGTAGATCTCAGAGATAGTTCAAAACAACGTGGTTCTGAAATATCCAAGTCAGCATTTTAGTCCACGTATTGTAGGCATTACGATTTACAGACACTCATTGATTTGATGGTTTATTTGTAGCATTTAAGAGTCGCAGTACACGTATTGTATTGATGGTATATTTATATGCACCCTAACATTGGAGTACAGCAGTGCAGCATTAAACATATTTTACACTATATCACAGACTTTTTCATCCTAGCCCTCATACGCTTAAAAAAATGGCCACTTATCTTTTTTGCCCCTTTGCCCTGAGCTAACCATTCCCACCCTCCCTCTCCACAGTTGTATACTTATTAAGATCCCACTTCCGCAGCCTCTGATGCTTGTTTACATTCTGCAATACAAGTCCTCATTCTCCTGGATTCTCATTTAAATATTAAAGGGGTGGTTCCCCCTAAAACACATTGCTAACAATAGATTCGTAAGACCCGTTACACTGCGGGTAGGCTGGCTTTTTTTTTTTTAGTACATACCGAGATCTCCCCGTCTCGTTCCTTGTCGGTGGGCGTTCCTAGTTGATTGACGTTCCTCGGACGGGCGCGTACGTGACGTCACGACTTTCCGAAAGAAGCCGAACGTCGCTGCGCATGCGCCGTATAGAGCCGACTCTATACGGCGCATGCGCAGCGACGTTCGGCTTCTTTCGGAAAGTCGTGACGTCACGTACGCGCCCGTCCGAGGAACGTCAATCAACTAGGAACGCCCACCGCCAAGGGACGAGACGGGGAGATCTCGGTATGTACGAAAAAAAAAAAAAGCCAGCCTACCCGCAGTGTAACGGGTCTTACGAATCTATTGTTAGAAATTAGTTTTAGGGGGAACCACCGCTTTAAGGTATAAGTAAATAATTTGCTCACAGGTTTTAAAGTGGTGGTTCACCCTAAAACAATTATCTAACATTACATCCAGCATACTAACGACATGTAAAGTATGCTGGTATTTTTTTTTTCTCCGTACATACCGTTTAATTGTTATTTTCGCCCAGGCTTCCGGGTTCTGATTCCCGCTGGACTGGGCGTTCCTATTGAAAGCTTAGCTGATTGACGTCTGGTGAAAATCTTCCCATGGCGCATAAAGCGCGTCACCAGTTTTCCATAAATAGCCGTCCTGCGAGTCGGCTCTATATGGCGCCTGCGCAGTCAGCTCTACACGGCGGGCGCAGGGGCTGTAAAGGGGCCGACTCGCAGGTCGGCTATTTACGGAAAACTGGTGACGTGCTTTATGCGCCATGGGAATATTTTCACCAGACGTCAATCAGCTAAGCTTTCAATAGGAACGCCCAGTCCCGCGGAAATCAGAACCCGGAAGCCTGGGCGAAAACAACAATTAAACGGTACGTACGGAGAAAAAAAAAATACCAGCATACTTGATGTAATGTTAGATAATTGTTTTAGGGTGAACCTCCACTTTAAGTGAAAACTTATTAGCATTCAACTGTTTTTGTTTTTTAATAAACTGGTTTTGAGTAAATGTTTCATTTTTGTGAACAGAAAAGTGAGAATTGTTACCTCAGAGTGAAAACACATATACAGTAAAAGTTATTATGTTTAATTAACATTTATCAAAGAAGCAATTTCCCTCTAAATAAAAGCGCTCAGTAAGTTGCTTTATTTTTAATCAATGCTAATTATGTAATATATTTGTGGGGTCTGATCTGTAGCTGATATGGAAGAAAAGGAAGGTTTATACATTTTCTAACTTTTATTTTACTTTCAGAAATTACTAAGTCTCTGTGTCTTGTCAGGTAAGCAACAGAAAGGCTAACGAGGGCACCATTGTTGGGCTGTGCTTAGGGCTGCATTCTTTTTGTTCATTCGGACATAAACGTAATGGATTGGAGGTACAGTGGAACCTCGGATTGCAAGTAACGCGGTTAACGAGCACTGTATTTCTAAAAATCCTAACTCGGTTTGCGAGTGTTGTCTCGCAAAACGAGCAAGATTCAGGCCAAAATGGTGTGCAGTACTGCTTTTGGCCTGAGGCGTTCGGAAATGCACGGAAAGGCCAGAGTACAGTTCGGCTGAACTCGGCAAACCTCGGAAAGGCTCGTGAACGTAGTCTTTCCGAGGTTTGCCAAGGTCAGCCGAACTGTCCTCGGGCCTTTCCGGACGTTTTTGAGGCTTCAATGGGAAAACTTGCTTTGATTATGCTCGTAATCCAAGGTTCCACTGTAGTCTGATGTACAGATGCAGATCTAATGTGGGTCTGGAAAGACGGAATGGGCACAGGTGCCACAAAAGTGACATATATTTAGTTCTGCTCCGATTCAGCAGGGGATCCCCTGCTAATCTAACCGGACATCGGCCATGTGAAAGGGGCCTTAATCTGGGAGGTGAGGAGAGTTCTCTTGTCATCTACTCCAGGCAGTATTTCACTGGTATGTTTAATAGTCTAACACAGGGGGTGCCTAACCTTTTGAAGAGCGAGGGCCATCGAATCGATTTGGTAACCGGTCGTGGGCCAAAATAATGGGCAGATGACAGGTCTGTAGCCACGCTGCATATGCAGAACGAATACGGACACAGCCCATGCTACTCTATGGGCTGTCCAATTCAAGCTGCCCAGATGGAAGGCGACGGATCCTCTTCTGTTTTTTTTTTTGTTGTTTTTTCTTTCATACTGATGAGCCACGTGCACCTGTGGATTTCCTGTAGGTTAGTTGCACTTTGCCATAGATTTCTATTATATCCTGATGGTATAGTGCACTTTCTGAAAGTGCACAAAACCCACAGATAATAACAGAAGTCTATGGCTCAGTGCAGGTAACCCGCAGGTGCAGGATTAGTTTGAAAGCAGCCTAGTAACCACTAAAGAACAGATATGCCCATATATACATTGATTTTAGTAATAAACACATCTTTAATAACAGTCTTCCATTCAGTTTTTCCCAGCTGTTGCTGTCCCATTTGGTATCGATTGTGACAGGAGCGGCACTATACAGGAAGCATCAGCTTATGCGGCTCTGCTCTGCAGCTCCTTGCTTTCTCTACTTCATTCACAACACTGATGCTCTGGGATGGCGGGTCTGCAACCTGGTTGTGGGCCATATCAGAGGGCTCTGCGGGCCAAATGTGGCCCCTGGGCCACTGGTTGGGCACCCCTGGTCTAACAGATTCTATTATAGCTAAAATATGGACAGGCAGCAAAAGAAACAGTTGTATCCACAGTGTTAATTGTTACTGCTACTTATATATGACCCCAATTCCCCAAAAGTTGGAACAGGATGCAATGATTTACACATCTCATAAACCCATATTGTATTCACAACAGAAAATGAAAACTCACAACCTAGATCATGCCCACAAACCTATTGTTTTGAAGATGTCCAGAGACCATTTCACAAGCAACTCTGATGCATTCTGTGAGAATTTTGTAAGCATTTATCCATATTGTACACAACAATAAGTACTTTTTCTCCAGAACAATCCTTATCTTTGGCCTAAAAAGAAATCTCTCGATCAGCCTATAACTCTAGAGGAAGTTTTGATGGCGACTGAAACCACATAAAAACAACAGACCCCAACAGCTGCTGCTGCTGCTACATTTTTTAAGAAGTATGTGGATCTCTTGGCACCTCTCCTGGTTTCTGCTTTTAACAGTCCTTTGAAAGGCAGGATATTCCATCAGGAAACCTATATGACCATTTCTATGCTCCTAAAGCCTAACACCGACAGCACCACTTGGTTGTATTACTGGCCGATCTCTCTACTGAACCTTGACTCCCATTTCCGCCACAAATGGATCAACTAATCCATTCTTCCCCTGTTAAAGGCATTGAACTATTTGGGGGACCGTCAGCGTCACAAGCTTAGCTTGTTTATTGACAACGTTCTTCTTTGCATGATGCCCCATTATGTAACCTCCCCAATCTATTGCAGATCCTTGAAAAGTTTGCTGCCATATCTGGCCTGAAGGTCAATCAAGCCCTAGTTTTGAATTTCTCGTCACAAGACCTTGCCAGTATTCTGACAATAATAAAGTAAAACCTATCTGTAGCCAGTAGGGATGTGGTCCAGGTTCAGTTTTGCAATCGTTTCAAGGTGAAGATTTGCAAAGTTTACAAATTTTGAGGTTCACAAGTTTGCCACGAGAATAGCCAGGATTTTTTTTCAGAATGGATAATCAAGGCTTTTTCTATAAAAAGATGGACTTACGGCATCCATAATGTCAGTGTGTGTTAGGTATAGCTGACATTTCTATGTAAGGAGAGATACTGGGTTATTTATTTTTTCATTTTGATATCGATCCGTCATGGTGATGCCTGATTTCCCATGCCCTGTATTTGACAAAAGCTTGCTTATTTGCCCTGCAAATGGCCAGAATCCAATAGCAAGGTTTTCTCATGTGGACTTCAGTGGGGTTTACTGCAATATTTGTAAACTTTGAACAAAAAAAAATCACGAAATTGAACTAAACCCATGATCATATTGCTTTAATTTAAAATAAAGGAGCATGGGATTGGGTAGAACTCAGTAGACTACTGTAGAAGGTGCCTGAGAGCTGTTCAGTTAATAAAGTTTATGCGCCCTAGAGCACCGTGGCCTACATAAACAGGCTGGCCTCTGATCCTAAACAAGCAAAGCCAGCCTGGTAAGGTTTTCAATTAAAATAGCTATTACATGAGCACTTTGAAACACACTTCCCTCTTCTGCATGTGCTTATCTTATGTCTGTGAACATGCACTATTGTTTGTGCAGTAATTTAACCTCCACCCCTAAAGTCAGATAAAAGGGCAGTTAAAGATGGAATGCATCAGCTGATAAACCCAACAAAAATCTTGATGTTCCACATTATTTGTGAAGCTCTGAACTTAGGTCTTTTTCAGTTTATTTAGGTCCTTTTGGAATATAGATTTTACTGTTTATGTAAAACTTGAGGTCACTAAAGGCAAACATGATATGGTCTTTCTTTTTTTTTACCCAGTTTAAAAATTCACTACCAATTAAAACTAACAAAGCCTTATATAAAAAAAATAAAAAAAATGTTATGTTTTAATTTAGGGCTGTTAGTGATCAAAATTTTTGTGTTCGATTAATTGATTTTTTTTTAACTCGGACGCCTACTGAAACTTAACTAAGGGATTAAACTGTAAGTATGGCTCAAAAAAACAAAATAAAAGGCATACTGTAGCTTGCGCTAGTATGCTGGATGGCATGGAAAAAAAAAACAATTTCTTTTTTTTAGGGTGAACCCCCGCTTTAATCCTAGATTATCACTGTATTATATTTTCAATGTGTATCAACACCGCCTTGACTGGAATTATGCTGTTTGTTTTATATGTTTCTAAATCTTTAAAAAATGTTTTACTGAAACAGAAAAGGTTGTCTCTGGTACATTTCTCTGAACAGCAGTTAAACCCAGACAAGAGTTTTAATCTTTGTACAATCTCCGTTTAGGCCTTTTGTGTACATATAAAAGTCGTAGATCTTTGAGTTCAGCTCATGATAAATAGGGGCAAACACAAAAGTGTTGCATTTATAATTTTGCTCAGTGTACTGTATATAATTTGGGGACAAACTCAAACAATCCATTTAATTTGTATTAAATTAGGCAGGCCTTTTCTATACATAGTTGATGGTTGAGCTAAAAGAAATTGTACAATCAGATTGCATAGCTTATGTCCAGCGTTAGGCAGGCCATACTTTCCTGCAACCACAGTGTTGACAGGGGAATCCCTCCTGTGGAAATATTGTATTTTCCCGGCGAGGAAATCTATTCCTGCCGGGAGAAGATGGTGAATATTGCTAGCGGCTATTCCAGCCACTAGTGATAATTGTATGTAAAATCCGGTATGTAAGATCATTCAACTTTCAGCCTGCCCGTGTTGAACTTCATGGTCACATTTTCAGCTTTCCTAAAGGAATAGCACTGGGAAAATGAAATATCCCCAGCAGCACATACTTTATGTAGTAATGCTGTAAAACCAATGAAGGAAAGTAGGAATGTCTAAATATCACTTAAATTGAATAGTAAATAAATGATATAAAAGGTTTATATATGGACTTTGGAATGATGCGTTAGGCATACAGTCTTAAAGTTGTTTTGCTTATATAACCATGTCTCGGTCTGCAAATAAAATGGTACATATTGGAAAAACACTAGAGGACAAATAACTTTTACACAGGTAATGGAAACACAAGGTCTGCTTTACTCCCGGAATTCACTTGAAAGCCTGAACAGGGCAGGCTGTATTTTAATTTCCAAGGATGAATACAGGAAGGGTGGGATGTTAACATTCTGATAGCTACTTAAAAAACTATTGTAGAGAAGATAATGCTAATGCATAGATTACTTCAACAAATGTAAAAAGGCATTGTATGACCTATAGCCTCAAAGAGGATGTAAGGTTTGGATTAGATCCAGACCCACAGGATGTGTGGCAAACATGGGCTCAAAACAGCCCTCTGTGCGAGCGTGTCAGTGATGTCATAGGTACTTCATTCCCTACATTTGGAATTATCATACAAATACTGTTTATTATTGTTACAATGATTGACATTGCTTTTTATAGCATCCTCTTATACCAATGTACAGTGTATAGATTATATTAGGAGTATGTAAACCCTAACAATGGACTTCTCTTACTTGCTTCCTTTCAGTTTGTTAAATTGACTGTTACTTGTGCATAAACTCTCAAAGGAGCCTGTTCACACATCTCCGGAGCAGTTCCGGAAGCAAATTGCACAGGAGTCCTGAAACGGTGAGCAGGGACGCGCCAGACCACTGCTGTGAGCTGCTCCATACTGTGGTGTGAACCCAGCCTAAAAGTGGAGCATGCATACTTACTTTACCGGAAATCCATTCAACCCAAGTCCGCTGGTTTGCTTCTCCCCGGTTGTTCTCATAGTGTGTACCCCACTTAAGTTGCCAGCAAATAACAGTTCTTGGCTGCTTCATTTGTAAACAAATGGCAGGAGATTCCTTTATCTATTCTAAACCCTTATCCTAGATAAGGGTCTAGTAAAGATGTTAATGGGAGTAGCCCCAGCAAAAAAAAAAACAATCATGTGGGGTGTCCTTGATAAGGCCCTGCCCATAGCCATTGATCAAATATGGCCATCGGTCGTTAGGATGCTGGCAGCCTCCAGTAACCAGCTGGACCTAGGCAGTAAGTAACACCACTGCTAAATGTTCTACTTCTTGGTGCAGCAAAGGCTCAGCATTCAGCAGGCAGGTGAACATCCCAATTAGTTGGGCCATTCCCCAAAGGCCAAACAGGGAAAATTCAGATCGAATTCAGGTTTGGTCAGAAACCGATGCTCATTCCTAATGATAATACATAATTCCATCCACAAGTGTGGTAGTTTATTTGATCTAGCAGCAACTAGTAAAACAATTATTAAATCCAGCAGCAAAGCAATTATTGTGTTAAGAAATAATATATAAGGAATATCGCTAGGGTTGTCAAGGACCTGGGTCATCCAGGGCATAAAAAAGTGATGTGTAGGCTTGGTCACATTATTTCTGATTGGGAGTGACTCAAAGAAGCATGTGAGTAATTAGAACCTCAGGCTACATTCTATGTAAATGGTATATATATATGTTGTAATAACCACAAATTAAAGTGGAGTTCCACCCATTTTTTTATGTTTGTCTGTGCTGCATGCCCTAATCTCATAGTGTTCAGAATGGACAATTTTTATTTATTTTGTTGCTTGTAAATACCTTTATTTTGTAGTCCTTCATTAATTCCTCCTCCTTATTAGCCTAGGCTATTAAGTCACAAGGCTATTCGCAAGGGTTTCTGGGATAGGCATCATGTATCCCAGTAGTCCTTGCAAATAGCCTATTTGCATAGAGAAGGGGCGGCAACTTCCTCTGACACTTCTGTTGCTATGGAAACCTGACTGAAACCTATTACATCGCTTGTGCAGCATTGAGCATGTGCGAGATCTGCAAGGCTGAAATCCAGGAAGTCGTACAGTCAGGCTTCATGATGCCCACACTTAAGATGGCCACGGTCTATTTCTAGATTATAAACTAACTAAATGCTCTAACAACCTAACAAAACGGACCTTCGTTTACAGACTAACTTTACTAGACTACATTAAGCTTGTGTATTACAGGGGTATTTATATTTAAAAAGTGAAATTGTGGGTGGAACTCCCCTTTAAGCCATAATTACTGTACCACTAGCAACAAAGGCACACATAACCCTCAGGATAAAGGATCATTTAAACAAAAAAAATCAAAATTTTAAGTAGAACTACAGACAAAACTTTTTTTTTATTATTTTGGATAGAGTAAGGAAGGTTTATAATATTTTTTGCCATTTGTGTCCCATTGCAGAGATTTTTCTTCACTTCCTGTCCAATAGCTAAACAAGAAGTGAGCAGAAATACATGCAAATTAGGGGAATTCATTGAGGACACCCAGGTCACCAGAACTAGTGTCCCGATTCGAAGATTTCCCGTCTATTACTTTTCAGGGGACAACCCAAAATGTAAGATTTTCTTTTTCTTTTACTTTCACTTTCGATGGTAATTGTAAACAAGACAAATAGAAAAAGTGAATCTCCCTAATGGGGGCACAGACAGCAATAAAAACTGACATGTGTTCCAATCCTTCTCCACTCTATTCAAAACTAAAAAATAGATCTATTAGTTGGATGGTCGAGGGATGGTAAACACAGGCCCTGGCTGCCCATCTAAAACTGTAAAATAAACGGATGGATGCTGTCAGGCTCAGGCATGCTGTCAGTGGAGGCATCAAGCGCCAGATAGGGAAAGCCGAAGGGCCAGATGTGTTCCAGAATTTGGAAGCAGATGAACTGTCCTGTGCCCTAAGAACCGGTATCAGTCACTACTTGGCTCCACCCATTCATGTGATCTGGCCAGTGAATGAAAATATCTTCACTTTGCTCATTCTCTGTCATCATGGGATGCTGATTTTGTCTGTCAAAATAAATGGAACGTGCTCAAGCAGTATGTCACACAGCAAAGTAGTGCTTACAAGTAACTATAAGTGTACTCAAGTATTCAACTGTAGCACCCTCTAGTGTGCTAGACGTAAATAGGTTTGTAGTGTAGGAAAATTTAGCTTGGCTGAGAGCCAGGCCTGGGTTGAATCTGGGTCAGGGTTAAGTGACTCAGGGAAGCTAGATGACTCAGCAAGTGGCATCTATGGTGCCTCCCCTGCCTTCTGGAACCTTGGATAAGCTTCCAGATGTAGTGGGCAAAGGCTAGGAGGAGCTGCTTGGCATATTTATGAGGGCCCCAGCCAATCCCCAGCAAATGGGATGGCAGGGGGCGGGCCACCTTGTAAATGGGCATGCCAGCAGGGGACAGTCGGGTTGAAGATGGAGATGGAGTGCTGAGGAGTCTGTCAGTGGCCCTTGAGGGTGCCCCCTAGTCTGAAGGGGGGTGACCTCGGCTCTGGGGCTTGGGTGCTGGAGGGACCCTCTACAACACATGGAGGAATGCTTCATGGAGGCACGGGAGCAAGGAGAGTTCAGGGGGATGCAGGTCAGCATGTCCAGGAGGTCTCCTGAGACGTCATTTGGGGTGGTAAATGTGAGTCTGGGAGGACTGTAGATAAGTTAGCCAGGAGGGGTAGTGAAAGGGGCAGATGCAGCCATGCAGGCTGGCAGTGCCTGAAGAGATGGGGCTGGGATCAGTAGCCACAGGGATGAAAGCTGGACACTGACTTTTCTTTGCTACACACTTAAAGGGGCCTTGGGTTTCTGTCTACAACAGACTGTTGCTATAATCTGACTGAGGACTTTCCCAGCTTGAGTTCTGCAAGCAAGTATGCTGGAGGAAGCGAGGAGTGTATATAGACTGTAAATATAGGAGTCGTCATCTCTAAAGTTGTTTTGAAATCAAGTGGACATCCCATAATACCCCTATGCCCATCCAAGTTAATTACTCTCAATAAAACAAAAAAAATAAGTACTGGACTGTTTTCTGACTCTGGGAGATGTTGAAAATTCGGTGTGCCTGGCTGTGCAGGGTGGGGGATCCCATTCTACTTGCGGCTCCTTAGGGGGGTGTGCTACACACAACAAACATATAACAACCCTTATGTGAACACAATAAAAAAAACTTTAGCAGTCAGGCAAGAATGGCAAGTAGGACACCACAGTATTAAAGGGTTAATTTACCTTTACCAAAAAACTGCTCATGCGGGTAAGGGGCATCTGTAGAGAAAAACAAAATGTGCAGCTTTGACCAAAGTTAAATAATGCCCTGGCTGTAGGTGTTCTCCTGAAGCGTGACTAAAAAGACTCCCAGAGATGGGGTCATCATAGTTACATAGTTAATTTATTGAAAAAACCCACAGAAGGTTACCTTGTCTTGTCTTGTTGCTAGGACCAGTGGGGGCTAATGTGCTGGTCCCTAATCTCAATGCGGGGACACATGGATTTCAATGTTTTTTTTAAGCACATGATTAGAGCATGAGGGTGGGCTCGGGGCACGGAGCACTGCGCCCCAAGCCCACCCACATGTGTGATGTGTTCACGTTGGTTGGAGCATATAAGCAGCGGAGAGGAATAGTAGAGAAGCAGAGAAGGAGGAGGCGGAGGAGCTGGCGGCAGCCAATGAGCGTGCAGTCTCTGGCGGTGACATATGCAGTGCAGAGGCAGAGTTGCTGTGTAGCTTGAGCTGGGAGAAGAAAGATGGCAATGTCTGTCATCAGAGCGTGCAGCAGCCTGGCTCTGTCCACCTGGCTGCTCTCCTACTGCTTCGTCCA
Source organism: Rana temporaria (assembly GCF_905171775.1). Lineage (NCBI taxonomy): Eukaryota > Metazoa > Chordata > Amphibia > Anura > Ranidae > Rana > Rana temporaria. Next base: position 78,894,982 of record NC_053492.1, read on the forward strand.
TTTGCTGAAGGAAAGCCGTGACCGTGGATGGGGTAAGTGCGGACCCGGCGGGGGGGGGTTTGTTTGCCCCCCCCCAAGAAAATGGAGCACCAGCCGCCACTGGCAAGGACACTCCCAGTCAATTCAAACCCCCACACATGCGCTTTGTCTCAGTAGTTCTGAAACTTAGCGAAGCTGCGACTGAGGAGGTAGTGGACCACACATGTGCAGGGGTTTGAGAGCTCAGTCCTGTGATGGTGGGAGTGAGCAGTAATGGCTGGGAGTGTCATAGCAATGTCCTGGCAACAGGGTGGGATAGGATGATGCCATCCCTTGGAGTTTTTAGGCTAAGTCACATATAGCAAGGGGTTTGTCCAACTTTAGTCAAAGCTGTAATGTTTTTTTTCTACAGCCACCCATTATCTGTATTGGCATTTTTTTTTTTTGGTAACAGTGAACTAACCCCTGGAAGCCACCATTTGCATCAAAGGCCTCGTACACACGACCGAACATGTCTGCTGAAACTGGTCCGCGGACCAGTTTCCGCAGACATGTTCGGTCCTGTGTACGGCCGACCGGACCGGATTCCCGGCCTAGCGGACAGGTTTCCAGCGGACAAATGTTTCTTAGCATGCTAAGAAACATGTCCGCTGGAAGCCTGTCCGTCGGACTTGTCCGATGGTCTGTACGACTCATCGAACATGTCCGCTGGGCCGAAATCCCCCGCATGCGTCAAAGTGTTTCGACGCATGCGTGGAAGCACTGACCTTCCAGGGTCGCGCACGTCGCCGCGTCATCGTCGCGGCCACGTCACCGCTTATCCTGTCCGCGGGGAATTTGGTCTGATGGTGTGTACAGCCATCAGACCAAATGATCCCAGCGGACATGTCTGATGAAAACGGTCCGGCGGACCGTTTCATCGGACCGTCCGACCATGTGTACAAGGCCAAAGGGTTTGGTGTTGGATAGATCTGTTACAAGGTACACTTTACAGACAATGCTTTGTACACATGACCATTATAGGAAAATCGTTTGCAGACTTGCCATTTCCAAGCAGTACAATGTGCAAGTTGTAACTCTGAGATAACATTCAAGAAGTGTAAGATTCCAGAACTCTGCTTTGTCAGCTTTCATCTAGCAGCAAACATTTCAAAGAGAAACTTTTTTGTCTGCGTATCGTAGGGATATTGTCTCCAGAGGGTAGGAAGGAAGAGAATATTCCTTCAATAGGAAAAGACACATGTTGAATCATAACTCAGTGTCTGCACAAATAAACAGCCGGCACACTCAGAGGCCACCAAGTCCACTCCAGCCGGAACTCTTGATGGGGGTTAGTCTGCCGGAGCTCCAAGAAACACATAATATTTACTGGGTTTTGTAGTGCTTGAAGCCATTAGTGTTCTTGGTAAAGAAAAACGTACATTGAACAGTGCTACGATATATTACCACCATGACAAGATGTAATAATCCATCTCAAGTGCTGTGTACTCCAAAACACACTTTACAGATTCCCTGAGAGCTTTTTGGGTTCTAAAGAGCCTGTTGTCATGGAAACGGGAAGCAGGAGCCTCACACTATGAATAGAGATGTTAAAATAAACAAAGATTTATATTCCTGTTCTGAAAGAATTAAATAAATTAGATTATCTGGGGGATACAAATGAAAACAAGGAAATCCCAATTAGAGATGAGTAATTATTTTGGTAATGGTAATTTACATGTGAATATCTGATTAGTGACAAGAAGCTGGGTATGGTTCCTTATTTTCAGGAGGCTGTCACTTTGGCATGAAATGGTCCACTGTGTAAAAGAGAGGTTTTATATATATATATATATATATATATATATATATATATATATATATATATATATATATATATATATATATATATATATACAGTTTATATATATATATATATATATATATATATATATATATATATCTTCACAATAAATGATTCATAATAAAAATAATAAATAAAATAATAATGAAAATACTGTAAGTAAGAATAAATGTAATTTGAAATGTAACCTCTGAAGGTAAGAAATAAATACTTAAAGGGGGCGTACCATCATCCAGGATATATATATATATATATATATATATATATATATATATATATATTGGCTCAAAGGTCCCCGAGCCAAAGAGCCAAATGTTCCCCTATCTATTATCTTATGATGATTATGTAATATTTAATTGTTTGACGCTTTGTCATTTTAATTGTAGACGCTCCTCTGATGAAGCGGCAGAAGCCGCAAAACTAGTAAAGATGCTCGATATGACTTTCAACCCACTGTTCCTCCCCCCTCCGGGGACTACTACACTGGTGTTATGTTGGTCTTTTTGTTTTTCTTAATTCTGTATCCTTATTGATATTGTATTCAATAAAATATGTTTTTTTATTACTTACCTGTTCTTTTTCATACTCTACACCTATGTTATCAGTACCGTGATAGTCCAACCTTGGCCCTAATGTCCCCTCATTTGGCTCTTTGGCTCGGGGACCTTTGAGCCAATATATATATAAGAATAAAGGTAGATATGAGCAAGGCAATAGATAATCAATTTTTTTTTAGTTGGTACTTTAACCACTTACCCCCCGGACCATATTGCTGCCCAAAGACCAGAGTACTTTTTGCGATTCGGGACTCTGTCGCTTTAACAGACAATTGCGCGGGCGTGCGACGTGGCTCCCAAACAAAATTGGCGTCCTTTTTTTCCCACAAATAGAGCTTTCTTTTGGTGGTATTTGATCACCTCTGCGGTTTTTAGTTTTTGCGCTATAAACAAAAATAGAGCAAAATTTTGAAAAAAATGAATATTTTTTACATTTTGCTATAATAAATATCCCCCAAAAATATATAAAAAAACATTTTTTTTCCTCAGTTTAGGCCGATACGTTTTCTTCTACATATTTTTCGTAAAAAAAAATCGCAATAAGCGTTTATTGATTGGTTTGCGCAAAAGTTATAGCGTTTACAAAATAGGGGGTAGTTTTATGTCATTTTTATTATATTTTTTTTACTAGTAATGGCGGCGATCAGCGATTTTTTTTTCGGTACTGCGACATTATGGCGGACACTTCGGACATTTTTGACACATTTTTGGGACCAGTGGCATTTTTATAGCGATCAGTGCTATAAAAATGCATTGGATTACTATAAAAATGCCACTGGCAGTGAAGGGGTTAACACTAGGGGGCGGGGAAGGGGTTAAGTATGCCTGGGTGTGTTCTTACTGTGGGGGGGGGGGGGTGGCCTCACTAGGGGAAACACTGATCCTCGGTTCATACATTGTATGAACCAAAGAAAAGCATTTCCCCTGCTGACAGGAACGAGAGCTGTGTGTTTACACACACAGCTCCCGTTCCCCGCTCTGTACCGAGCGATCGCGTGTGCCCGGCGGCGATCGCGCCCGCCAGGCACACGCACGGGAGTCGGGGGCGAGCGGGGGGCGCGCGCGCACCCCTAGTGGCGGCTGGGAGAGAGGACGTCATATTACGTGCTCTCGCCCAGCAGAGCCACCTTGTGGACGTATTTCGACGGTGCGGCGACGGCAAGTGGTTAAGTTTTATATAAAGAAGGGAATTTAACAAAACTGGAGCAGCTGCTGTACATGGCAAGCAGCTTTTATCGTTCATTTTCAAAGCCTAATGCCGCGTACACACGGTCGTTTTTTGTGATGAAAAAAAAAAGAAATTTTTAAAAACGTCATTTAAAATGACCGTGTGTGGGGAAAACGTCGTTTTATGTCTTCTGAAAAACGTCAAAAAAAAAATTCGAACATGCTTAAATTTTTTATGTCGTTTTTCAAAACGTCGTTTTTTGTGTCATAAAAAATGATCGTGTGTAGGCTAAAACGACGTTTAAAACAACGTTTTTAAACCCGCGCATGCTCAGAAGCAAGTTATGACGCGAGCTTGAATGGAACAGAGTGCCGCCGTACGTGCTAAACGTAACCACGCTTTGCTAGAGCATTTTGAAAAAACAATGGTGTGTAGGCAACGTCATTTTTTCATGCTAAAACTTGACGTTTTTTTCATCACAAAAAACGACCGTGTGTACGCGGCATAAAGCCCAACTCTAGGTCACTTGAAACATTTTCTTTGCAGTTGGGCTGCGCCTGCACTGCTAGGGTTGACTGCTCCTTTAGGTCTAGGGGGCATGATAAAGTAGATTTGTGTATCCGATCCCCCCTGCTGCTAGACTAGTCCTTGCAGCATCTTCTCACCCATGATCCAGCGGTCTAAGGTTCTCATGTCATCAAGACTAATGCAGAGCACAGGGGAGCGCCATCTGCTGGAGGAGCAGAGGATCAGGTAAGTAAAATGCTTTAAGGTCCCTTTCACACGGGCTCCTCCATCTTGTGGAATCTGCTTGCTTAGCGGGGGATCACTCCGCTGATCCCTGCTGAGCCAGCGGATGACAGGTCTGTGTTCACTTACTGTGCAGAGCGGACATGTCCCACCCTCCACTATGGGGAAATCAAATGGAAACATTCGATTCGATACGATCCACGGGACGGATGGAAAATATCGGATCGGATCGGATGGCGGTGGGTGAGGAGACTGCAAGGTCTGATCAGGTCCGCCTGAAAAACTTGATAGGCGGACCTGATCAGAAAGCCTGTATGAACTAACCCTTTCTCGACTCTAGACCTAAACAAGCAGTTGACCCTTGCAGTGCAGCCACAGCCCCAATGCAAAAGAAGAATTTTCATTTCTTTTATGTTTCAGCAAGTAAAGTTAGTTAGAAATATTCCCAGATAATCCACCTGCTCATAATCTACCTGCTCAGGACTGGTATCACCATTTACCAATATTCCCTTGAAACTGGCCATGGCCTTTGCAACCAATATACACTATATTGACAAAAGTATTGGGACACTCCTCCAAAACATTGGATTCAGGTGTTCCAATCACCTTCATGGCCACAGGTGTATAAAATCAAGCTCCTAGGCATGCAAACTGCTTCTGCAAACATTTGTGAAAGAATGGGTCACTCTCAGGTGCTCAGTGACTTCAAGCGTGATACTGTGATAGGTTGCCACCTGTGCAATAAGTCAATACGTGAAATTTCCTTGCTAATAAATATTCCACGGTTAACTGCTAGTGGTAATGTAGCAAAATTGAAGCAACTGGGAACAAAAGCAACTCCGCCACAAAGTGGTAGGCCAAGTAAAGTGATATAGCTGGGTCAACGCATGCTGAAACGCACACTGCGCAGAAGTCGCCAACTGTCTGCAGAGTCAATTGCTACAGACCTTCAAATTGTGTGTGGCCTTCAGGTTAGCACAACAACAGTGCGAAGAGAGCTTCATGGAATGGGTTTCCATGGCCTAGCAGCTGCATCCAAGCCTTACATCACTGATTGCAATGCAAAGCATCAGATGTAGTGGTATAAAGCACACCACCACTGGACTCTACAGCAGTGCAAGCGTGTTCTCTGGGTTGACCAATCACGCTTTCTGGCAATCCGATGGACGTGTCTGGTTTTGGCAGTTGCCAGGAAAATGGTATTTGCCTGACTACCTCATGCCAAGTGTAAAGTTTGGTGGAGGGGGATTATGGTGTGGGGTTGTTTTTTAGGGATTGGGATTGACGCCTTAGTTCCAGTGACTGGAACTCTAAAGGCGTCAGCATACCAAGTGTCAAGTACAAATGTCTTGGACAATTTCATGCTCCCAACTTTGTGGGAGCAGTTTCGGGATGGCCTCTTCCTGTTCCAACAATTCCTTACCTCAACCCGATAGAACACCGTTGGGATGAATTAGAGCGGAGACTGCGAGCCAGGCCTTTGTCGTTCGACATCAGTGCCTGACCTCACAAATGCACTTCTGGAAGAATGGTCAAACATTCCCATAGACACACTCCTAAACCTTGTGGACAGCCTTCCCAGAAGAGTTGAAGCTGTTATAGCTGCAAAGGTTGGCCCAACTCAAGATTGAATCCTACGGACTAAGACTGGGACTTGGTTTAATAGTGTACAGTATATCATTGGATCCCATAGACCAACAATCAAACAGAAAAGATCAAAAAATGTTGGAATTGTTAGTGAGTAAAAACAGATTGTCTGACCCTGTTTTCCAGCACCTCTTGGCTTTGGTGTCGCCATATATCACCAGGCAGGACACCGTTTTGCGGGAAGCCATCAGCGCTGAGCAGAGGCTAGTTGCCACGTTACGCTATCTGGCAACTGGGAGAAGCCTGCAGGACTTGAAGTTCACGACGGGCATCTCCCCCCAGGCACTGGGCCTCATAATTCCGGATACCTGTTCTGCTATAACCCAGGTTCTACAGGACGACTATGTGAGGGTAAGTTTTCTCCTTTAATATCACGTTCAATGTATTTAATGTATGCTAATGTATTGTATTTCTTTCCCCCTTCCCTAATTACCATGATTTTAATATGCTGTGAATGTCCCCTTTGCCCCCATGCATGCTGTAAGCTTTTATTGCCCCTTGTTTGGCCTACATGTATATTTCCCTTCACTTACCTCCCCAGCATTCTAACCTGGGCCCAAACACACCTAGCCTAGTCACTTCCCAATGTATTTTGTAAGATCCATTGTAGTGCTTTATCCCCCCCCCCAAATCTGGTTTAAAGTATAGCTTCATAGCTGCAAAGGTTGGCCCAACTCAAGATTGAACCCTACGGACTAAGGACTAAGACTGGGACTTGGTTTAATAGTGTACAGTATATCATTGGATCCCATAGACCAACAATCAAACAGAAAAGATCAAAAAATGTTGGAATTGTTAGTGAGTAAAAACAGATTGTCTGACCCTGTTTTCCAGCACCTCTTGGCTTTGGTGTCGCCATATATCACCAGGCAGGACACCGTTTTGCGGGAAGCCATCAGCGCTGAGCAGAGGCTAGTTGCCACGTTACGCTATCTGGCAACTGGGAGAAGCCTGCAGGACTTGAAGTTCACGACGGGCATCTCCCCCCAGGCACTGGGCCTCATAATTCCGGATACCTGTTCTGCTATAACCCAGGTTCTACAGGACAACTATGTGAGGGTAAGTTTTCTCCTTTAATATCACGTTCAATGTATTTAATGTATGCTAATGTATTGTATTTCTTTCCCCCTTCCCTAATTACCATGATTTTAATATGCTGTGAATGTCCCCTTTGCCCCCATGCATGCTGTAAGCTTTTATTGCCCCTTGTTTGGCCTACATGTATATTTCCCTTCACTTACCTCCCCAGCATTCTAACCTGGGCCCAAACATACCTAGCCTAGTCACTTCCCAATGTATTTTATAAGATCCATTGTAGTGCTTTATCCCCCCCCCCAAATCTGGTTTAAAGTATAGCTTCACCTTCTTTTTTTTTTTTTTGAGGTCCCAAACTCATCTAGCCCCCCCCCCTAAAATGTTTACAATGGCCCATCAGAGGGGGTGAGGAATGTGATAATTGGGCCTTATATTTTTGGGGTTAAATGCTCCTTAAAATAAATGTTATAATGATATTGGCCAATAATGTTTTTGTATAACCTGCTTGCAATGTTATATGCAAAAGTATTTTTTTTTTTTTTTGGTTTGATTCCACAGCTTTCGTCCACGCCACAGGAATGGCAGACTGTGGCATCAGAGTTTGCTACACGGTGGGACTTCCCCAACTGCGGTGGAGCCATTGACGGGAAGCACGTCCGCATCATGCCACCAACCCGCTCTGGTTTCCAATTCTACAATTACAAGGGGTTTAATAGCATTGTGCTGATGGCGGTGGTGTCAGCACAATATGAATTCCTCTATGTGGATGTGGGGAAGAATGGCCGGATGTCGGATGGGGGAGCCTTCAGGCAGACGGAGTTTGCGCTTTGTCTCCAAAGTTATGATCTTGCATTGCCACCAGAAGCATCTCATGAGGCCATTCTCCCAGTGGACCCTCACCCCATAAAGGAGGGTGTTCAACTACCGGCTGGCCAGAGCCGGAAGAGTTGTGAAGAATGCCTTCGGGATAATGGCCAGCTGGTTCCGCCTGTTTTTAACCTCATTGCATATGGCGGAGTATAAATGGAACTATATTATTTTTTGTTGCTGCATATTGCACAATTATTTAAGGACACAGTCTCCTACCTATATGGCCACAGTTGGGCCCGAGACCGGACTTATCTCAGGTGAAATCACCTTGCCGGGCCTAGAACCTGCCCGTACTGGCTTGCCCCCCCCCCCCCCCAAAGTGCCCGTGCAGTCCGGGATAAGTATGTTGAATATTTCATGGGTAGCGGGGCCATTCCTATGCCAGCCAATCTGTAATTTATTATTTTGCGCCAAAACCTCAAAAAATCTGTTTAAAATCCATTCTTGATGTCTCGCTTGTGTTTATTTTAGCTGTCTTCTAATTTTTCATTATGAACTAACAACCATTTCACAGGTAACACCAAAACTAAACACATCATCATTTCTAGGGTATTTAAGAAAAACAAGACACACTTTCTTGTTGGTTTGACCAAAATTTTACTTGGTGCATATTCACACACATGGTCTTTCTCAAATATTTGTGGTGTATAGAAATTTTATTTTAATTTTTTTTATTAGATTTTTTAAGAAAAATAAAAACAGAATATTACATAGCACAAAATATAACAATGTAAACCTCTAGGCAATAACACAGACATTGTAATTTTTTTTAAATTGTCTACCGTTGTAAGATGGGTGTTGGCACCCCTGGACAAGCCAAAATTTGAAGATGCACACAGTGGCCCGGATTCAGATAGAATTGTCTATCTATCTGCGGGCGTAACGTATCTGTATTCAGAAAATAACCGTAAATTAGGGCGCAAGTTCTGTATTCAGAAAGGACTTGCACCCTTAGTTACGGCGGCGTAAAGTATGTGTGTCGGCGTAAGCCCGCCTAATTCAAATGTGGATGATGTGGGCGTGTTTTATTTAAATGAATGGTGACCCCGCGTATTTGACGCATGCGCCGTTCGTGAAAAAATCCCAGTGCGCATGCTCGAAATTACGCCGCAAATCGTCATTGCTTTAGACGTGAACGTAACTTACAGTACGTACAGCCCTATTCGCGAACGACTTACGCAAACGACGTAAAATTTTCAAAACTCGACGCGGGAACGACGTCCATACTTAACATTGGCTACACCTCATATAGCAGGGGTAACTTTACGCCGGAAAAAGCCTAGCCTAAACGACGTAAAAAAAAAGCGCCGGCCGGACATACGTTTCTGAATCGGCGTATCTACCTAATTAGCATATTCATTCCGTAACTATACGGAAGCACCACCTAGCGGCCAGCATAAATATGCAGCCTAAGATACGACAGTGTAAGACACTTACGCCAGTCAGATCCTAGGGAAATCTATGCGTAACTGATTCTCTGAATCAGTCGCATACTTACGACCACGCACACTCAGAGATACGACGGCCCATCCGGAGATACGCCATCATATCTCGTTTCTGAATCCGGGCCAGTCTTTTTAGGGTTAAAAATTATCCCTATTGTCAACATGTGCTATCTGCCATCATGGGCGATCAATGGACGTGTTTTGTGGGTGCAACCCCTTCTTCCTTTCACCTACTTGAATTGTGAGGAAGGGGTTGCACCCACAAAACACGGACATAGATATCCCGAGATGGCAGATAGCACATGTTGACCCACTGTGTGCATCTTAAATTTTGGCTTGTTAGAAAAAATTCAAAAACTTTGGGGTAAAACTGGGAACAAAAAATTGGGTTTTTTTTAGTTTCCCCCCCAGGTCCTCAATTATGTCCTTCAAGCTTTTTTCAATAAAGACCATTTTTTGCTTGATTACATACATCTCCCTACTGCACACCTTTATTTAGAGGAGTAGATTTTGGGTCTTGGAATGGGAGGATCGAGGCCTTTCTTCTGAGACATAATCATCCCCTAAAACCCCCCCCCCAAAAAAAAACGGTATTAAACATCTGCAGGCCTACATCTCGTATTACCTGAAGCTGTGGTTACAGATACTGACCTGTTGTAGTAATTTCAACCACTTCTCCTTCCTCCACATCCTGAGGTCTGGGTGGGCGCTGAGGTGTGGGCTCCTTGCGAGGTGGGCGCTGAGGTGTGGGCTCCTTGCGAGGTGGGCGCTGAGGTGTGGGCTCCTTGCGAGGTGGGCGCTGAGGTGTGGGCTCCTTGCGAGGTGGGCGCTGAGGTGTGGGCTCCTTGCGAGGTGGGCGGTGAGGTGAGGGCTCCTGGTGAGGTCTGTGTTTTCCTGGCTCGGAGGAGTGGTGTCCTCCCAGTCTTCTGTCCCCTATGAGAATGAAACAAAAAGTACACTTAGCACACACCTATTTGAGGGCAAAACTAGGAATATTAAACATTGCTTGGAAGTGGGGTACAAGTGTCTGTTTGGGCAGTTACAAGCAGACACTATTCTTGAATACTCACCTTTTTGGGACACGTTTCACACATGTAGACACCCCAAAAATGCACAGGAGCACCTGTGGAGGTCACCCTAAAAAGGTTGTTCTGGTGGCCCACACTAGTGCTCTTGAGTGCAGATGTGTAAACAGCTGCTGAGTGCCTTCTCCTTTTAGACTGATGTAATTTGGATTTGAATTATAGTTACAAACACATCAGCTAGACACCTATTTAAACATATTTCTGGAATATAATCAAGCCTATAAAAATTTAGTTAACCCTGTATCTTCAGAAAACATCGTATGCAGTGGACGAACGGATGTGTCTGAAACGACCGTCATTTTAGAAGGTCCTATATGCAAAAGCATCAACATGGAGCAACATGCAACAATAATAATAGGGACACAGGAGAAGTACTTACTTTTTTCAATTATTCTCTTAATGCTCCTTAACTATTCCGGCTCCCTCAGTTTGAGGTCTGACCACCTCTTTCTGAGCTGTTCCTTCGATCGTTTCACCCCAAAATGATGATCCAGACTTCTTTGCACTTTATCCATAATTTTGGCCTTCCTTAAATTAGGGTGGGTATAGGGCCCATGCTTGCCATCGTAATCAGACTTTTGTAAGATGTCCACCATTTCCGCGTAGGACATGTTAAATGCCTTGTATCTGCTCCGCGTTTCTAACGTTTCCTCATCAGGCTCTGGGCCCTTTTGTGTCGTCGTTAGACAAATTTATAAGTACAGACACCTGCTCATCAGATTCCGCCACGTCGTAGTTTCTGGATGATCTAGGCCGAATTGGAGACACCTGCTCATCTGATACCGCCACGTCGGCTTTTCTGGATGATCTAGGCCTCATTACAGACACCTGCTCATCTGATTCCGTCATATCGTTGTTTTCTGATGAACTTGGCCTAATATCAGACACCTGCTCATCTAATTCCGCAATCTCGTCATTTTCTGATGAACTTGGCCTAATATCAGACACCTGCTCATCTAATTCCGCCATGACGTCATGTTTAGAAAAACTTTGCCGATTATCACACACCTGCTCATCTAAGTCCGCCATGTCGTTTGCGCGCCGAAAGAGAAGGGGCGGGGAAACATCGAGTAAGAACGTCATGGGCGACGTGTGCGGAGTGTCACTCATGCGTAGTGTATATAAAGCTTAACACACATGTGTTGTATGTACGTTCGGTGTGCGGAGGAAGACGTTAGAACGACGAACGTGTGAACGAAGGTATGATTTGAACTTGGGACATCAGTGGCCTATACTGCTAAGAGATTTAAGGGCTATATGGGGATAAAGATTACTTGAGTTTATAGACTGTGATTGACATTAGTATATTTGTCTTTTGTTTTGTCTTGCAGAAAATATGAATCCATTCAATGAAAAGGAGTTCCTGGGTGAATTTATTGATAGACTAAGGGAGCTGCCCTTTCTTTGGGGGACAAAAGGACAGCAGCACTGAATCGCCTGCTCCCATTTGTGCACACAAAGATGCCCCATGTAACAGCTGAACAGCTGGAGACTAAAATTGGGACCTTGAGAGGCACATACAGGACTGCGCGTAACAGGGTCCTGGCTTCTCAGGCCGCGTACACACGATCAGTCCATCCGATGAGAACGGTCCGAAGGACCGTTGTCATCGGTTAACCGATGAAGCTGACTGATGGTCTGATGTGCCTACACACCATCGGTTAATGAACCGATCGTGTCAGAACGCGGTGGCGTAAAACACAACGACGTGCTAAAAAAAAAACGAAGTTCAATGCTTCCAAGAATGCGTCGACTTGATTCTGAGCATGCACAGGTTTTTAACCGATGCTTTTGCATACTAACGATCGGTTTTGACCTATCGGTTAGGCGTCCATCTGTTCAATTTTAAAGCAAGTTCTCTTTTTTTTGACCGAAGGATAACTGACCGATGGGGCCCACACACGATCGGTTTGGACCGATGAACCGGTCCTTCAGTCCGTTTTCATTGGTTTTGACCGATCGTGTGTACGTGGCCTCAGAGGTCTTGAGCAGCAGCAGGGAAGGTATATGTATCGAAGTTGTGGTACTACGGCAGAATGTCCTTTCTTGATGACCACCTTGAAACAAGGGATTCACTTTCCAGCCTTCCCCCTAGACAACCCTCCAGAAAAAGCACAAGAAAAAGCTCCAGCCTTCCCTGCAGCCAAGCTGATCCTTCTCAAGGTGAGCCCTCTCAGGAGCAAGATGAGCCTTTCATCCTGGAGGAAGTCCCGGATTTGGCTGTCTGGAGCCAGGTATAGTATTTTAAATGTATTTCTTGTGGGGAAAAAAATGCTGTCAAATAGATATTAATATGTAAAAAATATCTATTGTTTGATCTAAAAGTGTTTTCCATATCAATAAACAGTAGTGGCCCAAAAAGTTGGGCAGAAAAGAATGAAAACTGCTGGGGTCAGAATTGTATATTTATTTTCAATCAATTTGCAACAGTCATGAGCTGAAAATTGTTTGTGATTTTTGAACCCAAAGATTACAGTACTGTATGTAAAAAATACACACCCCCCTTGTCCCTAGTGGTCTGCCCAGTGCCCTACATGTTCTTTTATATAATAAAAACTGTTCTTTCTGCCTGCAAACTGTAGATTGTCCATAGCAACCAAAAGTTTCCCTTTATGTCAAAAGTGGTTTTAGAGCAGCTAGAAAACAGCGATAATAAGTTATAATCACTTGCAGAATTGTGCGATAGCGATTTGTGGGGAAATTCGTCATAAAAAAATAAAAGTAATGACAGCGACAATTCTGCAACTGAGCAAATTTCAGTGATTTTGAGTTGATTAAATTATTGAATAATATTTATTATAATTATATTATTATTTGTTATAAGTATTTATAATTATTTCTTTTATTATAATTTATAATTTTGTTTTAAAAAAAAAATCAAACCCAGGATGCCTACTAAACTCTTGTTTGGTCAGATTTAAGTGAGTTATTCCTAAAAATTACATGCCTACAGTATAAAACGCCAAATTTCCTTGCAAATAATGGTACCGCTTTCAGCACCTAAAATCTGAAATAATCATACCGCTAGGGAGATTAAACACAGGAGGACATCAGCCAGGATGAGGGTCTGGAAAGTGTCAGGCAGGAGGAGGCCAGGGTGAGTGGCAGAGAGGAGGTGGCAGGAGTGAGTGGCACAGAGGAGGTGGCAGGAGTGAGTGGCACAGAGGAGGTGGCAGGGCCAAGTGGCAGCACAAGGTGCCAGGTGCCTCCCATCCGCCCTCCTACAAGAAGGGCCAGGAGGCATATGAGGGAGAGCGAGGCAGCACTGACCCTGATTAGAGAGGCACAGGCTACCCACCAGCAGCCTACCACCCCTGAAGAGGGCTATGGCACCCTCGTAATGGCCAAAATGAGCCAAATGACCGAGGACCAATGCCTCATATTTGAGCCACTACTAGTAAGTTTGCTGAATAAGGGGGTGAGGGGGCTACTTACTGAGGACATGGTCATTTGTAGTCACAGCCATCCTCCCCCACCAGCTTATTCTCAACCTCTTCCTCCTCCACCTTCTTCTTCTCAACCTCCTCCACCTTCATCTCCTCCACCTTCTTCTCCTCCACCTTCTTCTCCTCCACTTCCTCCTCCTCCAGCTTCTTCTCCTCCTCCTGGCACGAGTACACCTCCAGAGGCACAGGCTCCAGCCAAGCGGAGAAGGAAGGCTGCAGAGAAGGCTGCAGAGAAGGTTGCAGAGCAGGCTGCAGAGAATGCAGCAAGGAAGGCTACCAGGAAGACCAGGAAGTGATGGCCTTGCTTCAATGTGGTCTGACAGAAGGCAGCCTGCTATAGTACCACAACCTTGGGACATATATCTGACCTGCTGCTGTTCCTGACCTCTGGGAGTCCAGGACCAGATTGGGCTCCCTCCTGTATGTGCTTCTCAATGTCCCAATTATAGTGTCCACATAGAGTTGCACAAATGGCAGCAGGTTCTTCAGTGCTGCCTTGTATTTATTTTATTTATATTCTTTACCAGAATAAAAGGTAATTTTTTGTTTACAGTTCATACTTGTCTATGTGTTTTTAATCAAACCAAAAATGTAGCTTGAGAGTAGGCAGGTTAACTTTAAAAAAAATACAAAAGTTTTAATTATAAAGGGACAGATCAGATAAGACCAAACAATAATGTTACAATGGTGGTAACTTGACACAAAAAAACATGGAGATGACTAGAAATTAAATAATAATAATTAAATAATAATTAAAAATTAAGATCTGTATTGGAAAAAATAAATAAAAAATCTGGCTATATAAATTATTTCCAAATATTCATGAGATCAGCATGAAAAATGTTAGAACTCTGTGTGAATATCAGCTGCAAAAGAAGATCATTATTGTTCATTTTTGTCCCATTCTAAAGATGATTTAAATGCGCAGCATTTAAACTATGCCATCATTTTTGCAGCGTGATGAATGTGCTAATCTCCATTACGAACGCTACTTTTACCGAAGGTGCGCTCCCGTCTCATACTTTATTCTGAGCATGCGCGGGTTTCTAAGCATACACATGAACGTGTTTCTCTGCGAAAACCAGACCGACGAGGAACACGATGAGAAAATTGAGACTCCCGACGAGGAAAAAGAGAACCTGTTCTCTTTTTTTCTCATCGAGTTCCACGACAGTTTTCTCGATGAAAAACATACACACGACCGTTTTCCTCGGCAAAGAAGCTCTGCCACCAAGTTTCTTGATGGATTCTGTCGAGGAAAACGGTCGCTTGTACGAGGCCTTACTGTGTTACTGTGTATTGGCTCCCAGTATATATTGTTGTTGAAAAAACGTCAGTCTTGTTCCTAATAATGTGGAGCTGATTGGATGATAGATGCTCTCACCACTTTGTTCTTGTATGGAGAATATTCAGAAACATAAATATATTGTACAGTCATCCATAGAATGAAACCATAACACAGTTGTCTAGAATCAAAGCTGCCTTTCCGAGAAAACCATAAACAGTATTGACATTTTGATTCATTTCCAGTTGTCCTAAATCTTAGAGGAAACAGCTCAGTTCATTTGCATTCCAGTTATATCTCAAAAGTTTAACAACTACAAGACATTTTCACCATGTTAAAATATACATTGCAACATATGGTTGCAAGTTATCCGTAACAAGTTCAATCTAGGGTTCTGATACAAGTGTGTCCAATCTATACAGCGAACATAAGGGGCCCTTTCACACTGAGGGCTGGTTCACATCACCCGCTGCATTGCAGTGCAGTAGCTGGTGTGCAGTGCGATCCAACTAAGATCAGCGATAAAGCGCTGACACTGTTTCCTTTTTTTAAAACAAACTTTATCAAGAAGTAACACAGACATCTCATAAAGTTTACATGCCGGCGGCACGGTTCGAGGCAGTGGATTGCCTCCCATTGCGCTACGCTGATAAAAAGTACTGCAGGCAGTAATTTTTGTCAGCAAGCATACAGTGCCTGCAGACTACCTCAATGCAGTGGTGTGAACCAGGTGTGCAGGTGCATGATTTGAGCCAGGAGTCCAGAAAACGCGGCAAAAACGCATCACAACACATATGCATTTTTAGTATGTTTTTTAAATGGAGCATCATGAAAGCAGCCTAATTATATTAGTTTCAGATTGTTTGCAGGCCACCAAACAAAATGGCAGTAGGGGGTTTCCCTAAATAGTGGACTGTAAAAGGCAATAGGGTTGATTTACTGGAGGCAAATAGAATGTGCACTTTGCAAGTGCAGTTCCTCCAGAGCTTAGTAAATGAGGGGAAGCTCTGCTGACATCATTCAATTATGTGTAAGCAAAACATTTATTTTCCCTTGCATGTGATTGGTTATTCTTTGCAATATGAAGCTTTACCTCATTTACTAAGCTCTAGAGTAACTGCATTTACAAAGTGCACAGTCTATTTGTGTTTAATAAAACAACCCTGAGGTGGGGGGGGGGGGGGTCGTTAAAGTGGTTATAAAGCATAAACCCTTTTTACCTTAATTCCTTTCATTAGGGTTAAAAAAAAATAGGCATTAGTATGCACCCCAACCCCACCCCCACCCCTGGGTTCACACCATTGTGAAATTTGGGTAGCTAGTTCAATGTAACTATATAAAAACATCTATACCTGGGTTTCATCTGGAGATTGTTCACAGCCACCTCATTCAGTGCAGAGCACTGAAATAAATGTGTCGCTAATGAGATAACTGTCAACAAGCAGTATAATGTCTTAGGCCCCTTTCACACCAGCGGACCGTATGTCCACTTTTTCATCCATCCGTTTACAGATGAAAAAGGGACATACATGTATCCCTATGGGATAGCGGGTGTCAGCGGATGAACATACACTGACACCCGATCTCATCAGTGTCCGCAATGCTCGGATTTTGCAGACGGAGGAAAATCCTATTTTTCCATCCGTCTGCAGAGCGAATCGGATGAACACGGACAGACGGTCCGTGTTCATCTGACCCCCTCCATAGGGGAGAGCGGAGATCTAGGAGATATAGGGGGGAGCGGATTATTGCACAATGTGCAGGGACCGCCCTGTTATCTGCCGGCTCAGCGGGGATCAATGGAGCGATCCCCGCTGAGCAAGCGGATGAGACATGTACGGATCCTCACTGGATCCGTACATGTGAAAGGGGCCTTAGTAGCAATCCAACCAAGTAACTAAGACACACATGAAACACAAAGAAAGGAGCTGTTTTACCTGCCAAAAAAAATCTGTCTATTAGTTCCTGAGCCACAGTTCTGCCACCCAATACAGCTAGTCAGATGACTACTTCTATTATATTAATAGACTTTTGAACAGTTACAGTGGTGTTCTATCTCCACCCCTAGACTGCTGACTGTACAGTGACAGAGCAGCAACAGACTGATCAGGTTATCTCTCTGTTTACTCTGCTCTCTCCTGCTATTGATATTTTCCTTGTCAGCACATTTGTATTCAGCACATCTGATTGGCTCCCTGTCCTCCCCATTAAGGGAACCATGAATGCCAACATGTACTGTGACATACTGAAGCAGAGCTTGTTCACCTCCGTTCGGAGACTGTGCTGCAGGGCAGTATTCCAACATAATGACCCCAAACACACCTCCAAGACAACCACTGCCTTGCTAAAGAAGATGAGGGTAAATGTGATGGACTGACCAAGCATGTCTCCAGACCTAAACCCTTTTGAGCATCTGTGGGGCATCCTCAAATGGAAGGTGGAGGAGCGCAAGGTCTCTAACATCCACCAGCTCTGTGATGTCGTCATGGAGGAGTGGAAGAGGACTCCAGTGGCAACCTGTGAATCTCTGGTGAACTCCATGCCCAAGAGGGTTAAGGCAGTGCTGGAAAATAATGGAGGCCACACAAAATATTGACACTTTGGGCCCAATTTGGACATTTTCACTTAGGGGTGTACTCACTTTTGTTGCCAGCGGTTTACACATTAATGGCTGTGTATTGAGTTATTTTGAGGGGACAGCAAATTTACACTGTTATACAATCTGTACACTCACTACTTTACATTGTAGCAAAGTGTCATTATGCATTGCATACTAGCTCATTATGAAATACCTCAGAATAATGCGCCAAATTGGTATCGGCACTCCGAGTACACGGCCAGAGTTACTTCTGGGTTCGCAACTCCCCCGCTATGATGCTATGATTGGCCGGAGCCATGGTGACGTCACTCCTGTGTGTGCATGCAGGAGCTGCCGTTCACGGTACGAGTCCTGAGCAAGTTTAGGAGATATTCACGGTACCTACAGGTAAGCCTTGTTATAGGCTTACCTGTACGTAAAAACGGTGTAACAGAGTTTACAACAACTTTAAGGGGGGGCAGAAACGCAGTGCACAGGAATGCCCTGCTGACCGGAATTCCTCACTGGTTGCAGTGTGTGAGTTCATACATTGCACTCACTGATGATACTTAGGCCTCGTACACACGGCCGAGGAACTCGACGTGCCAAACACATCGAGTTCCTCGGCCAGTTCAGCACTGAAGCCGCCGAGGAGCTCGGCGGGACGAGAGCTCCCATAGAACAACGAGGAAATAGAGAACATGTTCTCTATTTCCTCGCCGAGCTCCTCGTCGGCTTCCTCGGCCGAAAGTGTACACACGGCCGGGTTTCTCGGCAGAATTCAGCCAGAAACTCGGTCGGAAGCTGAATTCTGCCGAGGAAACTGGTCGTGTGTACGGGGCCTAACACTGAGTGGAACCCAGTGCTGGAAAACATGTTCTGGCACTGGGCCACGGATCTGCGGGACCCTGGTACTTATTTGAGATCTCGCGACAGTCCCAGGGAATCAGGGACAGTTAGGAGGTATGCTTAAAGTAGGTCTTAAGGTGTTTGTAAAGGCTGAAGGTTTTTTTCTTTATATGCATGAAGGTAAAAACCCGTCTGTATGCTGCTCCCAGCTCCATCTGCTGCGCCTACTATGCAGACTCGCGCCCTTTATCCCGAAAGAGGACATTGCAGTCGTGGTGGAAACAATCATCAATTCCAGACTCGACTACGCAAATGCCCTCTATCTAGGACTCCCCAAATACCAAATCACTCGTCTGCAAGTCGTTCAAAATACGGCCGCTCGTCTAGTGACTGGGAAAAAACCATGGGAATCAATCTCACCTTCACTGAGATCCCTTCATTGGTTGCCAGTAAAAGACAGAATCACTTTCAAGGCACTCTGCCTAATACATAAGTGTATTCAAGGCAACGCCCCCCAATATCTATGCGAAAAAATAAAAGCCCATAACCCCAATCGCATTCTGCGATCCACCAATCAAAACCTCCTCCAGATACCCAAGGCCAGATACAAGTCCAAAGGTGATCGAAGATTTGCAGTCCAGGGACCTCGCCTGTGGAATGCACTACCAACCACCATCCGACTGGAGTCGGACCACTTGGCCTTCGGGAGAAAGATTAAAACCCATCTCTTCTGAGGTCAAGGGGTTCCTTACCCATGAAATGGATACAGCGCCCAGAGGCGATTCAGTTCGCAGGTGTTGCGCTTTACAAGTCTCTCTCTCTCTCTCTCTCTCTCTCTCCCTCATAATACTCACCTGAGCTCCTTCTCGATCCAGTAATGTGTACGAGAGCCTCGGCTGTCCTGAAACACCCTGCCCTCATTGGTTGGGACAGTCAGTGAGCCAATGAGGAGAGAGTGGGTGGTGTCATAGAAAAATTAATAACGCACGTACATAATCAATAATCAGAGAAATATTAATATCGCACGTGAATAATTAAGATAAGCTATAAAAATCTTTTTGTCTATATAAAAATTAAAACAAAGAATATCGCTGCGAAAAAGCAAAAAATATTACATTTATTGATACAGAGAAGAAACTGGTATTACTACAATATTTACAAGCATAACATAACCTATAACACCTTTAAAAAACAAGATGATATCCAAGGCACACAATTATACAAACAGTAATACGGCTAAAATGAATACATCAGTATCTCAAGACAATTCATAGGAAAGGCAAAGTTACAGAGATTAAGCTTAGGAAGAGAGAGATAGAGGGAAGGAGAGAAAGAGAGAGAATGAGAGAGGTATAGAGAGAGAGAGAGGGGGGGAGGAGCGAGAGAGAGAGAGAGAAGTATAGAGAGAGAGAGAGAGAAGTATAGAGAGAGAGAGAGAGAAGGGGACAAGGGTTTACATCACCACTGTTCAGGTCCACATCTGCAGGGCAAGAAGCTCTCAGAGCTTTTTCTCTGACCTTTATCTTCCCTTGCCCTCCTCTGCCCCCCTCCCTCCAGGATTCAAAATCCTTAGGATGCTATTGGTGTAAAATGGCCTTACGAGCGGATTGGTTGAATCTCAAACTTAGATATTCATTGGTTCCGAGTTCCATCCGAATCCTGATTGGTTGCCTTCCAAGCCTCCTAAAAATGTTTCTTGCATGGACTAATCTAAACAAACTATCAGTCTAGGGTATGTCAAACGTTCCTTTGATGCGTGGTTTGACCATTTGCTCCATTAGCATACTAAGGGCCCCTGCGGTGAATGGGGCCTTTTAGACTATCAGAGCTTCCTTTCAAGACAAAAGGATGATTTAGCTCATTTAATTAATACCTGACACCTTTTACTGATTCCCACGACAGAAGATGCCTTCTACAGTACAAGCGCGGCCCTGTCATCATAACCAGTCCAGTAAAACATATACATCCATTTTTTTCCAATGGTTCCCCTGGTATAAATATGAAATTCAACATTTCTATAACAGTACCCCCTCAAGTTCATTATTGAACTTATATCCTCCTTTAATGATCCGGTACCCACCCACAATGGCCCAGAAGCCCCGACCCTTCCCCCACCACCACTGCGGCCTCTTCCTTTCTTGAACTCGCCGTAACTCATCAAGGTAGACTTGGGACAGTTCTGGTGCCTTTGAGACTTCCGATCCGAACCCTGAGTGTCTGTGTCTGTACTGCAATGTTTCATCGCCCCTCTGCATTGGAGGAGTGGAATTCCAACATTGATGGCGGGATCCTTATATATTTAGTCCTGTATCTTGGAAAGATGGTGTTCTGATTGTCACCATTGGATCGGACCGCGAGGCAGCACTTTTTCAGCATGATGAAGCAGGGTTTCGGAGTGTCTTATTCATGGCACGTTTGTCTTCCAAAAAAAAATGACTTGGTTGTCGTTGTTTCTTCAGGTGGTGGTTGGGTGGGCCTCCAGACAGTCATGTATGAATACAAAAGGAGAAAGGAGAACGTCAGTGTACAGTTATTAGAGGAATGTCAGACAGGAGCCGTGGGGTGGCCTTTATGACTATAAAGCAGTAGGTAGACTATGGGAGGTAGAATTAATGCTCACGCGCCTTAAAACAAAATGATATGATTGATGTCCTAGTTACGTTATCCTGAGAAGATGTATGATAGCAGCCAAAAATAAAAACTTAGAGAGCATAATACTAAAGGAGGAAAGGAAGAGAGGTGAGTAATGAAAAAGAATAAGGAAAATAGAAAGAAAAAGAAAAAAAGAAAAAAAAATAATAAAAATAAAAACTACAGATTCAATGCTGCTCCCACCAAGATCTCCAGTTTAGATTCCACTTTCGATTGTTAAAGAGCATTGAATCGGTATTCAAAAAAAAAAAAAAAATAGACTCTCCTGCCCTATTGGTGATCAACAGGTGAACATGATCATGGTCACTTAATAATGTACAAGTCGAATGCATTATTTATTTCTTCCTTCCAGGTCTATGCACTACTCCCCCCTTCAGGTGGACAAAGTTCAAAGCTTTTGGAACTTTTCTCACCTGAATGGAATGAGAGAGAAAAAAATAATAATAATGAAAAAAGACTTTAAAAAAATTATAACCATAACACTTCAGGGAGAAAAATGAGAAAAAAATAAAAAAGAATAAAAAAATAAAACTGACAAAAAAAAAAAAAAAATGAGAAATGAGAAAATTGATTAAAAAAATGAATAACAATTGAAATAAAACCGAGAGAGAAAAAATGAATAAAAAAATAACTTTTACAAAAATTAAAAAAAAACGTATAAAAAGGAAAAGTGAAAAAAATTGTAATGAAAGAGAAAAAAAAAAAAAATGAATAATAAAAAAAATAGAAATAAAAAATTACTAAAAAAATTACACGAACATGATAAAAATGTAAACGAGGAGTATTAAAAAACGGTACATTTGTATTGGTCTGGATTGGAACAGGCTTCTTCAGAAATTTGTTTCGGAGTTAGTGGCTTTTCTGTTCCTTGAGAGACGATACCTCATTGAGGTGCACATTCTCATAGTTTTGGCGTTCATTCTCCTGATAGTAATGCACATCATTACTTGCATCAGGGAGAGCAATAAAGCTACACAGATTAGAACAACGACAGGGTGGAGCAAAATGTTTAGGAACGCTGACGCGTTAGGACTATACCCAAATATACTTTCCCACCAGGAAATCTTAGCGTCTTCCTCTAAAGCGTGGGATACTTGGATCAACTTATTTTGATCATGGGTGAGTCGTATAGTGGCTTGTTTCTCAGCATCTCTCAGCACATTTAATATTTCATCCTGTTGTCCAAAATCTACCAGCCAAGCCTTTAACTCAGCCCCAAATCCCAGAGGAAGTTTCTGTAGATGTATGGGGGTGTCAGGTTTGATATCAAGCCTTTTCTCTGGGGTAATAGGGGTACGTCCTTGTGTCCCGGCTATATCTATTCCCAGGACCGGGGAAGATGTACAGTAGACTCCCTGAGGTAATGTACCCCGTTGAGTACAGTTCAACCCGTAGGCCGAATATAGAGCATCATTGGATATTTGATACCAGCACCAATACCCTTGCCCCAAGTATTTTACATAAGGTTGGGACAATTCCTCGGCATCCATGAGACATGACCCTTCTTTGTGCCAGCATTGTTGTCTCATGATCCTATCCTGTTTCCCTTGACATAATACCACCCCTTCCTTCCTCCAGCACCCATCCGTATCAATCATTTGAGGTTGTTTGGACTCATAAACCATCAGATCATGATGGACTCGGGGGTGTAACACCGTAGTGCCCGATAGGATAGTACCCAAATTAACTGTGGTATAAGCACGATATTCAGTCCCGGCAACCGGAATCAGGGATGAGACTGTGCAAGTCAGGTTTTGGCAGCCATGGAATTGAGTCATCCACCAATCCATATGACTCATAGTAAACTTGGATACTACCCTACCTGCTTGTTTCTGAGTACCTCTAAATCCCTTGTGTTTAGGCTACTCAGGACAACACCTCCTGTTCCTAAGGCAGTATCTATTAGGTCTCTTTTTGCTCTAATGGGGGAATATTGTCCCCCCCCCCCCATATGTCCAGCCAGGCGCTACTCTTTCCACAGCTAGGTGTCCAAAAAAAAAAAAAAAAAGTTTTATCCAGGAAGCCTACCCCACCTCCACCTAAAATGTTCTCTCAGCCAGCTCCATGTCCGATAATTCCCAGCAGTTATTATATTTGTTCCACCCCCTCCCCTTAGCTTATAAATCCCTTGAGCCGGGCCTTTTTCATTCACGCCTTGCACAAACTGTTGGCACCATTTAAATCCTGTTGCCCAAAGTTTAACTACCTATCTTTTAATTCCTCCCCGAATCCCAACGGAAGTTTCAGTAAGTGTAAAGGGGATGTCAGGTTTGCTATAAAACCTTTCTTCAGGGCAACTCGGGGTGTAACCCGGGGTTCCGTCTATATCCATCCCAAGGACAAGAGAATAGGTACAATAGACTCCCCAAGGTGGTGTACCCTGCTGAGTACAATTCAACCTAATTCTGACAACAGTGCATCACTAGACCAGCACCCATACCCCAGCATTCGGTATTGGGTACAACAGCACATATACCATTGAAACAATGACAAAACCCACAAAAACTCCATCCCTGTGACTTGATTTCAGTGACCATGCCCCACTACCACCAGGTAGGTCCAAGGAACACCCTAGTTCCATGACTAACACCCCATCGGTATCCTCTAGGACAAAGAAACAAAACCCGCCTATGTCCTAAATTATACCTAGGTGTTTCCTCCCCCGTAATGATCTTCCCATCCAGAACCCACAGTGAAATACCTTCCCAACATTCCTCCTTCACCACCGGGTATTGACCTGGAATGCAAAAGACATCGTGGTCACACTTCTGACAGGGGGAAATATCAACCTGCTCTCAGCTTCCGTGCCCTCTGATCACATGTGGGTCACTTAGCCCCGAATGCACCAAGATAGAATCCCCAGTCAGTAAGCTCATTGATTCCAACCTATCTACAGACCGAGTCTGCACTTCCGTATATGGGATCATACAGCACCTTATTTCTCACAATCCAAACCAGTACAGCCCATCCCGGCGTTTGACTATCATTTTGGATTGTGTAAGCGGCGAGTTGTGTCAAAGTCTTACTGAGTGGTGATGCTAACTCCTCAGGCTACCGCCCATCATACAGAGATTTGTACACTCAGCCTGATACTGGTCACTAACTTCGCCTGCCCCTGCATGTACGCCAGAGCCAATGACATGTTTTTGTCCTATACCCTATCACACTCTCTTCCAACCTCTTAACATGGTCCATAAAATGGTGAGCCATATTAAACTGGGTATTTATGCAACTTTGTTGCATGTTGTCACAATTGTCACCAATCTCTCAGAGCAACAAAGCCGTGCTTATTGTCTGAAGCCATGGCGGCGGGTCTGTTCCTCAGGAGACCGCTGTCCTCTCTATTACTAACACCCATCTCAGCTCCTATTCCCCCTATATAGTGCTGAATACACCCCTCCTCTGTTGGGTTACTCCTCAGAAATAAGCATCCTGCGTGAACCTTATGCTGTGTCCGCACATCTCTGGGAGAAAGCCACTAGTCACTTAACCATCACTTGATTCAGTGCATACTCAGCACATACAGGGTAATAGTCTTATCAACCACTCTGTACCCTGTTAGCCCGCGTGTATTCCCTTTATTTGACAGGGCATGTTCCTGTATGTAGTTACTGGCATTACTTGTGCAGGGATTCAACCTCTCAGGTGAGACATTAACTAGGTGTACCTCTCCCATGTCCAGTAACTGAAAGCTTCTTTATAGGACTGATAAGCATGAGACACTGCCTCTACGAGGAAGTTTTCACCCCATTGAGGTATCACCTGGCACCCTCTAGTTTGGCCAACAGACACCTTATTATGCATAGGTGTCAGTCTCCTGGGTACCTGCACCACATACCTTTATGTCATACTAGTCACCCATTCCAACATTTCTTTCAATTCCTGTCTGGACTCACAACCCTCGGAACAGGATGGACTCCAGGGTGTAACCCAGTAGAGTCTGATAGGATAGTACCTAACCTAACTGTGATATATGCCCAAAGTTCCGTCCATGCCCTTATGGATGAGAATAGAACGAGTTGGATTTTCCTAACCCTTCCCTGATATGTAGCCCAGGGCCTCCCAATGTGTTCCTGATTATCTCCAGCTCTATAGTGATTACGGTACCCAATGACCCATCTCCCACTCCCAAGACAGTCGCCATTGAGCCTCTCTTTAGTATGGGAAATAGTCTGGATACCCGGATTGAAAACCACCTGCCACCAGGTACACCCAATCCCTCATAGAGGCTGCACACTTTCTTCCTCCTCTATCAATTCAGTAATTAAACTATGTGATCCTTCACCCCTAACAAAACACACTGCCTTCACCATTCAGACAGGACTCCCATGAAAGACAGGAGTCTAGTGCCACCCTGGGGCACTGATATTCTTGGCATGCAAGTCACAGACCACCAGTTAAGGTACACAAGTAATCTAGGACAGGAAGGACACCTATGGATATTAACTGAGGAGAATACTGCATGCCCACATATATATCGGAAGTGAGGGCCTCTGGAACAGCCAAGAGCTGATATCAAACCATACAATCTTCCTGCACACCTTTTCTCCAGACTCAACCCAAAAACTATACAATACGAGGCCATACCTATGCACTTTCAACTCATATGCCACCAGGCAGGCCTTCGTACTACATGTCTGCCGGTAACTCTAAAAGAAATTGGAAAACAAGGATTGCATATAGTGTATCCAGCTCAAGGGAACGGGTGTTACCAGACACAACTGACCAATAGACTAAGAAAAAAAATTCCTTGTAGCACTGAGGCAATGCAACCTTGTACAGCCAGGCTTAACAGCAGGGGGGAGTTTAAGAAGTCCTAAAAACACAAGTCTGGCCAAAGTAACATCAGGATTTTACCTATTAGATCTATGGAACTACACGTGTCAGCATGGCTGATCTTCGGTAATAAGAAAACAGATATGCTACGGATCTATGGTCGATCAATTTCAACCTCTGGAGAATACCCCAAAACCCTTTTACCACTAAGTGTGGTACCCCTGAACGCTACTTAGCCTAATATATGTGTTAGAGTGCCAATTATCCCTTGCAGTCTTACTCAATTTTTCATAAAAAACTAATACACGGACCTCAGTTAGTTGGTTCTGCTATTCAGTGGATCAGCACATGTAACCCCCACTAGGTGGTCCAAAAACATAGCCAAATGGACTGACCACTAGACGTTCCAACTAGATAATGGTCATGAAAACCTAAACCTTGTGAAACCCGACCGACTAACCAACCTAAAGATTTCCTCTTATTCTGAAATCCTGAAAAACACAGTTATCGATTCTGAGGGATAAAACACAAAATAAAAGTTTAGTAATAAACATTCAATTTTTTCTTAACCTGGAAACAAAAAACAATGGTTATATATCTGTAACAAGACATTATCATATAAAACACAAATATACATTACATTATATTACATAAACCGTGCACTTTCTTTTAAAATACCAAAAATTGTTGAGCTCAACGTTTCATTAATATGTATTACTATAATACATATTAATGCCATATGGATTTTTGTTCTATGGTATACCAATAATTCCCCCCTAAAAATGTATTCACCATGGTTAAAAATGAGCAGTTTTAAAACAAACACATTTTTTATAAGTTTCCCTTTTGTCTTGCAAGACAATCCTACTTACCTATTCTGAGTACATTGGAAAACTTCAAAAAGAAACTTCTATGGAAACAAAGATTACCGTTAATACAAAAAAAATACACACACATATATATATATATATATATATATATATATATATATACATACACATAAGGCATCTTACTTTCGCTTTACCATTCACTCGGCTCACTCAATTTGCATGACAATACAGCTGTTTCACACACCCTCACAAAATAGAAGGGGGGGTCATTCGGGCTGTCAGCGCTGAGTCAGCAGCTGAGAACACACGTCACACACTCTCACAATCCATTTATCTAGGTCAAATATGACCTCAAGACCTTACATGTTCTATATCCTACTTACCCATAAACTCTGTTCATCATCACTTCTCTGGGGATGTGGATTCCCTATTAAAAATACTCACCTCATCAGTTCTGATATCCTACCATCCCTGCCCTCCAAGCATCTTTTTTCATTTGTTCGTATCATCTTCCCGTGGTGACTGCACCACAGGGCTTCCCAAGCGCTTGGCTTGAAAGTACCCTTTTTCGAATATTGCTTTCCTGTCCACTGATCCCAATCTTTTATATATTTCACAACCCAAGGTCCATATTCATCTATCATTTCTTCCTTCGGAGTCACGTGGTAAGGCTCCCCCCGGTTCGACATCCGTTTTGAAGCGATTTGATTTCCCATCCTTTTTGCGGACGAAGGACTTTGAGCTGATCCCGCAAACCCTTATAGGTCGCTTTTTCCCAAAGCTAGCTACGCTTTGACCCCTGATTGAGTGGACCGGTACTGCCCCTCTGCTGATCTTTTTTTCACTACTTGTTAGAACAATGACTGACTATAGTCCTTCAAAAAGTTAGCCCGGGGATTTTCCCAACTAAATTAGTTGTCCTCCCGTGAACTTTTCTGCAACATTCTAAAAGAAATGCTTACTTATTAGATCGCTATGATTGCTTGCAGTGCAAGAGGCACCTAATTGCACTAATTTAACTGACGCTTACCTAATAATGATTTTTAGCAGTTACGATATAGTCAGTGTTTACAGATCTTATTACACCGCTTACCATCCCCAGTTATTTGATTAAACAGAGGAATAGATTCACATACATCCAGATAATTCAGTGTGATTTTAGTCTCCGTTTCCACTGATGTGATTTGCCATGCGACTTTGGACCCAAAGTCGCATTACAACTCGCAGCCCATTGATTTCAATAGCACCCATTCCACTCTATGTGGCTCAATGCTGCAGCGACCGATAAAGGTACCTGCACCATTTTGATGCGACTTCTGGATAAAAAAAACGCATTCAAAGCCACACCACAGTCGCACTAAAGCTGCATTTCCAAATCGCACCTTGAATCAGGCCACATTGGAGTTGCACCAGTGGAAACGCAGCCCAAAAGCATAGGTGCTGACAACAACTGAAAATTAACATTTGTGAGATGGATAGGGAAGCTTTGCTCAACAAGAAAAAGCTTCATTAAGCACCTACTATGGATCTGGCCTTTATCACAGTATACAGCAACCAATACCAACAATTGGAAAAGATCTTCAAAAAGTATTGGCCCATTTTCAGAGAGCACAGAACTTTAGTAGCGGTATTGCCATCACGACCCAGACTCACCCACCGCAGAGCACCAACACCACTAACACACCCCGTCCACAATGCACTCGATCCCCCCAGGGAAGCGAACACCTGAAGGACTCCACGGATGCCAGAGATGTCCACCGTGCAAAACAAATAAACCCCAGCCTCTGAGAAAAAACAACATTCAAGGCCCCTGTACATAATAGAGAGGTTTAATAACCACTACACCCACACCTTATTGAATATTAATCATTATAGCGGCGCCATTGCCCCACTGTTTATTTACCAAAGCATAGGTGTGTTTCACTCACAAAGATTGGCCTAATCTCATTCAAAGGGTCAACTGCATAGACGCACACAGGCCCAGATTCACAGTCAGCGGGGTAAATTTGTGCGGGTGTAACGTATCCGCTCTACGCTACGCCTCTGCAACCCAGACGGGCAAGCGCTGTATTCTCAAAGCACTAGCTCTGTGAGTTGCGGCGGCATAGCGCAAATCAGCCGGCGCAAGCCCGCCTAATTCAAATTTGGATCAGGGGGCGTGTTTTTTGTAAATCTACTGTGACTCGACGTGATAGATGTTTTTGCCGAACGGCGCATGCGCCGTCCGTGGAATTTCCCAGTGTACATTGCTCCAAAGTATGCTGCAAGGACGTCATTGATTTTGACGTGAACGTAGATGACGTCCAGCCCCATTCACGGATGACTTACGCAAACTACGTAACTTTTTCAAATTTCGACGCGGGAACGACAGCCATACTTATGCTTCATATACCAGGGGCAACTATACGCCGGGAAAAGCCTAACGTAACTTTACTGCGTCGGCCGGGCGTACTTTCGGGAATTCGCGTATCTAGCTAATTTGCATACTCAACGCGGAATTCGACGGAAGCGCCACCTAGTGGTCAGGAAAAAAAAAAAAAAAATATGCAGTTACGATCCGACGGTGTAAGAGACCTGCGCCTGTCGGACCTTATGGATATCTATGCGTGAGCGATTCTAAGAATCAGGCGCATAGATACGACGGCTCGGATTAGGACCCACGGCTGCGCACCTGGCGTTGCGCCGTTTTAAGTCCTTTCTGAACCTGGGCCACTGTCTCCAAGATTCCAAACAAAAATCCC
Organism: Rana temporaria; assembly: GCF_905171775.1. Lineage (NCBI taxonomy): Eukaryota > Metazoa > Chordata > Amphibia > Anura > Ranidae > Rana > Rana temporaria. The sequence continues at coordinate 78,924,518 of NC_053492.1, forward strand.
TGCTACAATTTCATTCTATATATATATCTACATTATTCAAAATCAGTCTCATAAACACATTCGCATAGACAAAAAGAAAAGGTTAAGTTCTGAAGAGTAAGTTTGTTAGGTATTCAGACAGGTTAAAACAAAATAGACCTAAACCAGTTCTGTCTACCATACAATAAATCATATCTATCCAAACTTTAAACCCTCCTCACACAGGGCACCATCTTGTCATAGAAAAATTAATAACGCACGTACATAATCAATAATCAGAGAAATATTAATATCGCACGTGAATAATTAAGATAAGCTATAAAAATCTTTTTGTCTATATAAAAATTAAAACAAAGAATATCGCTGCGAAAAAGCAAAAAATATTACATTTATTGATACAGAGAAGAAACTGGTATTACTACAATATTTACAAGCATAACATAACCTATAACACCTTTAAAAAACAAGATGATATCCAAGGCACACAATTATACAAACAGTAATACGGCTAAAATGAATACATCAGTATCTCAAGACAATTCATAGGAAAGGCAAAGTTACAGAGATTAAGCTTAGGAAGAGAGAGATAGAGGGAAGGAGAGAAAGAGAGAGAATGAGAGAGGTATAGAGAGAGAGAGAGGGGGGGAGGAGCGAGAGAGAGAGAGAGAAGTATAGAGAGAGAGAGAGAGAGAGAAGTATAGAGAGAGAGAGAGAGAAGGGGACAAGGGTTTACATCACCACTGTTCAGGTCCACATCTGCAGGGCAAGAAGCTCTCAGAGCTTTTTCTCTGACCTTTATCTTCCCTTGCCCTCCTCTGCCCCCCTCCCTCCAGGATTCAAAATCCTTAGGATGCTATTGGTGTAAAATGGCCTTACGAGCGGATTGGTTGAATCTCAAACTTAGATATTCATTGGTTCCGAGTTCCATCCGAATCCTGATTGGTTGCCTTCCAAGCCTCCTAAAAATGTTTCTTGCATGGACTAATCTAAACAAACTATCAGTCTAGGGTATGTCAAACGTTCCTTTGATGCGTGGTTTGACCATTTGCTCCATTAGCATACTAAGGGCCCCTGCGGTGAATGGGGCCTTTTAGACTATCAGAGCTTCCTTTCAAGACAAAAGGATGATTTAGCTCATTTAATTAATACCTGACACCTTTTACTGATTCCCACGACAGAAGATGCCTTCTACAGTACAAGCGCGGCCCTGTCATCATAACCAGTCCAGTAAAACATATACATCCATTTTTTTCCAATGGTTCCCCTGGTATAAATATGAAATTCAACATTTCTATAACAGTGGTAGACCAAGCCATGGCTCTATGTGTCTTATGGAGGAATAGAGCAGGGCTAGGGAGCGAGCACGCATCAGTACCCTCATAGCAATCGGCTTGCTATGGGGGGCACTGATTAAGGGGAAGGAGCCAGGAGCGCCGGAGGGGGACCAGAGAAGAAGAGGATTGGGGCTGCTCTGTGCAAAACAATTACACAGAGCAGGTAAGTATAACATGTTTGTTTGATTTTTTTTTTTTTTAAGAAAGACTAACCTTTAATATCACTTTAATTACCTTCAGGTTAGCTATATGAGCTGTGATTTTGACCCCTGCTGGAAGAATATTTTACTGACTGGACCTTAATGGGCCCTGTAGTACCCCCTCAGGCAGAATACACAGGCCTCCCCCGGTTGGTAGGACATGCTGGGCTCTGTAGTGCCCCCTCAGGCAGAATACACTGGCCTCCCCCGGTTGGTAGGACATGCTGGGACCTGTAATCCTCCCTCGGGCAGTATACATAGGCCTCCCCCGGTTGATAGAACTTTCTGGGCCCTGTAATCCCCCCTCAGGCAGTATACACAGGCCTCCCCTGGTTGATATAACTTGCTGGGCCCTGTAATCCTCCTTTAGGCAGTATACGTAGGCCTCCCATGGTTGGTAGAACTTGCTGGGCCCTCTAGTCCTCCCTCAGGCAGTATACACAGGCCTCCCCCAGTGGGTATAACATGCTGGGCCCTGTAGTCCACCTTCAGGCAGTATACACAGGCCTCCCCCAGTTGGTAGGACATGCTGGGCCCTGTAGTACTTCCTCAGGCAGCATACACAGGCCAATCTTCTAGTACTTCCTCAGGCAGCATACACAGGCCAATCTTCATCCAGCCCCCCCCCCCCCCCCCCCCCGCAGGAGACAGACAAAGACTCCCTGGCCAATCAGGGCTTCCTGATTGGCTAGGAGGAGAATGAGGAAGACAATAGCAAATATTAGTTTGCTGTTTTCACGCTGTTTTCACGCATTGGTTAGGGGGCGGCGCCCCTGCACCCTGCATTACGGGTCACCACCACTGCTGCTGACACAGTTCAGCCTCTGCTGTAACTTCTCATTTTGTGGTTTGCTGTGTTACAATGTTGCAGTCTAAACACTTGGACAGAGTAGACTAAGGTCCTCTTGCCTGCAGCAGACTGATGACATCATAACTTGACTGGAGCTCATGGGCTGTTTTTGATGACAAAGGGTGGTGCTTTTGTTGAATTGCTCAGCCACTGTACAGGTCAGGAATGTGTTCTTGTAGATTTGTTGTTGAAGGGTCCATTTTACATGCTTATTACTCAGAAATCCACTTTCCAGAAAATGTAAATCAGTCCAGATCTTCATGATCCAAACATGTTCTAGATGCTCTCAAAAGAAAGTAATGAAGCCCAAGCAGTAACTTGAGAAAAAAGTGATGTAATTACCGAGACTATAATGTTTTAATTATGGAAACGATTGAACAGAAGGTTTGAATTTAGAGCTGATTTCTCTTCATGCGGCATGAATGCTTGTTCTCCAATGAGAGGAAACTGTCAAATGTAACTATTTCAGAATGTTAATCCAAAACATGGGACTACTGAGAGCCCCGGAATGACCCTTTAACAATGCTCAGTTTATTCTGGGTGGCTGAGGAATTGCCTTGACTCTTGCTCATTTCCCAATAATTAGTGATAATTGTTCCATTCAAACCCAGAGAAGGAACAACAGGCTCTTTGAAAGGACTGGGAGAAAACTTTGCTCAGTCACAGTCCTTTCCGCTGTGAGGTGAGAGGAAGTGTGCTCGGAATTACTGTACTTGGACCTTGTGGCTTCATTTTAATTGGCTTTCATACTGAAGGGAAGGAGGAGGCATAGCATGTCTCTACCTAACAAATAGCGATACGTACAACTAAAGGCGTAACTAAAGGTGCCTACTGGCATTAGACATAGGGATCGGGATTTGAATGTCTGTTGGCACCTCCAGGATCCTGGTCAATGCAGATTGGTCAGGGCAGATCCTTTCAGCCAATCATTATTGGCCTCTGCAGCGCTTCCTTGTCACTTCCTTAATAGGTGCAAAGATGGAAGTTCACCCAATGGAAGTGTATTTACTGTAAGGTTACCAGATTTTTTAAATGAAGTCCGGGGACAGTTTTTTTGCATGCAAAAAAAAAAATTGTATGCAAACGTCTTCAGACCCCCTGGGGCAAATTCACGTACAGCCACGTAAAATTGTGCGGGCGTAACATATCTGATTTACGTTACGCCTCCGCAACTTACACGGGCAAGTGCTGTATTTTCAAAGCACTTGCTCCGTAAGTTGCGGCGGCTTAGCGTAAATCGGCCGGCGTAAGCCCGCCTAATTCAAATTTGGATCAGGGGGCGTGTTTTATGTAAAACAACTGTGACCCGACGTGATTGACGTTTTTGCGGAACGGCGCATGCGCCGTCCGTGTAATTTCCCATTGTGCATTGCTCCAAAGTACGCCGCAAGGACGTCATTGGTTTAGACGTGAACGTAAATGACGTCCAGCCCCATTCACGCAAACGACGTAAACATTTCAAATTTCGTCGCGGGAACGACGGCCATACTTAACATTGGCTGCACCTCATATAGCAGGGGCAACTTTATGCCGGGAAAAGCCTAACGTAAACGTTGTATCTGTACTGCGTCGGCCGCGCGTACGTTCAGGAATTCACGTATCTAGCTAATTAACATACTCGAGGCGGAATTCGACGGAAGCACCACCTAGCGGTCAAAAAAAAATGCAGTTTAGATCCGACGGCATAAGAGACTTATGCCTGTCGGATCTAATGGATATCTATGCGTAACTGATTCTAAGAATCAGGCGCATAGATACGACGGCTCAGATTAGGACTTACGACGGTGTACATGGCGCTGCACCGTCGTAAGTCCTTTCTGAATCTGGGCCCCTGTGTTCAGTGGGAGCCGGGTGACAGTAAGAGGACTATTTCTTATTTTCCGGGTTTAGGCAGTTCATATTGAAGAGGATTAATCCGTGGATTAATCCGCCTATACCCAAAAATGAAGAAACAGTCAGTTTATTGAGATTTGGGAGCCCCTGCCCGCTCTACCTTCGGCCCCTCTGCTGAGGTGACAGATGCGGGGACGGACCTGGGGACAGACGGGCTCCAGGGACATCGTCCTCAATCCAGGGACTGCCCCCAGAAACCTGGGACGTCTGGTCACCCTAATTTACTGTGATGGCCGTATGCTGTGTTGGACTTAAGAAACCAGTATGATTCAGTCCACCAGAATCCACCTCTAACAAAAAAGTAGTGTAGCAGGGCTTACGGGCAGCAGCATTGACCCTTTCAGTACTATTATGGTCCAATATATGGTAACTTGTATTCCTTGGTAATGTAGGGCCCCCCCGAGTCCCCACCAAGGATGGAGTGGAATACAGGTAGAATTCACTCCTTAAGGACCCCTGGGGGGTAACGCAGCCTGGCCTGGCCAAAGTACAGTTCCATCTCATGGCTGTTTCTTCCCCTTTACGGTGCCTGGCTTGCTGATTTCTTGCAAAGCACCATGCCCAGGGATAGTGCACTAGTGAAACTGATAAAATCAAGTCCACACAGAGAATAAAGGTTTTTCCTGTTTATCGACAAATGAAGAAATACAAATGACCATTGAATGTTCAGGTTTAAACAAGCTGGCAATAGCCACTAAATACAGAGATTAGGTGAAGGCCATAAAATGAGCAGAGCTGAGACCTGTGCCCAAAAGAGGGGTGAAATCGAGTCCCTGCATTCCTGAAGCCAAGTAATGTCTCACAGTGCAGATTCCCATAAGGGAGAAGTTCATATTCTTTTGTATGTAAACGGAAAGCCCACATGGGATGTTTGGTTGGCTACATCTTTCCCCAAGTTCTTTCCACAGAGAATAATACCCGACCTTACAGGGTACTACCCATAAACAGGGCCACATTTCCAAGTCCTAGGGGAGGGTTGGCACATAAAGGGCACCTATCACTACCCAGGACACTATCACTCATGATGCCCTGATGAAGTCAAATGTTAGTGTGATGCAACGTGTCGGGAGGAGCCACTGATGTCACTTCCGGTGACGAGAAAAGTGAAAGTTTAGTGAAGACCCCATGTTTTTGGCTGGAGCACTGCTCTATGTTATTTTATTTATTTAAAGCGGTGGTTCCCCCTTAAAAACAACTTTTTTTTATTCCACTGCCCCCCCACATTCCATCACGATTAAGGCTATTATTTTTTTTTTCCTGCTGTACATACCTTAGTACAGCATCTTCACCCGTGCATCCGGGTTGCGAGTCCCGCGGGAGTGGGCGTTCCTCTCATGCTGTTGATTGACGTTTTGCTCAAAAACAAGCTCCCCCTGTCGCGTAAGCCGCGTCACGGTTGGCGAAAGGAGCCGAACGGCGAGTCGGCGCTATACTGCGCATGCGCATCGCCGTTCGGCTCCTTTCGCCAATCGTGACGCGGCTTACGCGACGGGGGGAGAGCTCGTTTTTGGGCAAAACGTCAATCAACATCATGTGAGGAACGCCCACTCCCGCGGGACTCGCAACCCGGATGCACGGGTGAAGATGCTGTACTAAGGTATGTACAGCAGGAAAAAATAATAAGAGCCTTAATCGTGATGGAATGTGGGGGGGCAGTGGAATAAAAAAAAGTTGTTTTTAAGGGGGAACCACCGCTTTAAGTGCATATTTTATTCAATAAAAAGTTTTAATTGATATTACAGGTGCGCTATGAGAATTCTCCTATTCATTTTAAACCACAACTACATTGAAGAAAGTAAGAACAGGTCTCCTTAGGGGGCCCCACGCAAAAAGTAGCGGCTAAGAGCTGGAGATGGAATCGCACAAACCACTTTCCAAAAGCGCTAATGACCTATGGAGTTTAGGTTCTCTATCAAGGTGAGCAGGCATTTCACCTAAAGTTGGAGGGTCAGCACTGGGGATTGGAGCATATAGATTCTGTGCACACTTTTTGGAAGATTTGTGTCATGGAATAAGCACTTGAATTGTTTGAATGGTGAACGTATTGACACTTGGACACAAATTCAAGGATTTATACTTGAGATCTGGATATTGCACATCACTATGTCACATTGGGGTTATTTACGAAAGACAAATCCACATTGCACTAAAAGTGCAAACTACAAGTGCAAAGTGCACTTGGAAGTGCAGTCGCTGTAAATCTGAGGGGTAGATTTTAAATGAAGGGAAGCTCTGCTGTTTTTATTATCCAATCATGTACAAGCTAAAATGCTGATTTTTATTTTGCTTGCATGTCCCCCTCGGATCTACAGCGACTGCACTTCCAAGTGCACTTTCAGTGCAATGTCAAGTGCACTTGTAGTGCAAAGTGAATTATTTCATAAATAACCCCCATTGTGTTTGCTTTGCAATATTTAATTTTATAATGTTGTGATTTATTTTGCTTTTTTTGTTGTATCTTGCACTGCGTTATTGATATTTGCTTTAGATATAGGAGCACATGAGAGTGTAATCTATTTAGGGTTTGTCTGATTTATTTAAAGGAACAGTGTACCATTTATTTGTTTATACTTTATCTTCCATGATGGTGACATCTAGTGGAGGTCCAGGGGTATTACCACTGGGATTACTCTGTGCATCCAAATACATCCTGCACTTCCCAACAGAAGCAACAGATTTGCATGGAGCTGCCATTTCATATAAGTTCAAGTGACACTTTGTCGCAAAACTGGTGTGTTTGCTGCACATAGTATCTTCTCAAAAAAAAAAAAAAAAAACTCTGAGGATGATATATTCAATATACACTATATTGTCAAAAGTATTGGGACACCAGCCTTTACACACACATAAACTTTAATGGTATAAGGCCTCGTACCAACACGGTCGTTTTCCTCGACAAACTCTATCAAGAAAATTGGTGGCAGAGCTTTTTTGCAGAGGAAAACGGTAGTGTGTATGTTTTTCGTCGAGAAAACTGTCGTGGATCTCGACGAGAAAAAAAGAGAACATGTTGGCCTCGTACACACGACCGGGTTTCTCGGCAAAAAACAGCAAGAAAACTGATTCTTGCCGAGATTCCCGTTCGTGTGTACGAGGCATTCAGGTTTCTCATCAGGAAATCTGGCCAGAATCTCGACGAGAAAAAAAGAGAACCTGCGCTCTTTTTTCTCGTTGAGATTCTTGTCGGCCTGTTTCCCGACGAGAAACCCGAGCGTGTGTATATTTACCTGTCGTCGTGAAAACCTGCGCATGCTCGAAATGACTTTGACGCATGCGCGGAAGCTTCCACGGCATAGGTAGGGTAAAGCAAGATGGCGGCGACGGCATCGAATGTGACGAGCGCATGCTCGTCATACGTGATGATGTCACTGCGTTCTTTCCTTTCAAGAGAACCGCGGTTCTTTTGAAAGGACAGTCAGTACACTCCGGCGGTAAGAGTTTCTTGCCAAGAATCTCGTCAGGGAAAACGACTGTTTTTTCCTGACGAGATTCTCGGACGTGTGTACTAGGCCATTCTCTTTTTTCTCGTCAGGAGTCTCAATTTCCTCGTCGTGTTTCTCGGGCTGGTTTACGACGAGAAACACATTCATGTGTATGCTTAGAAGCCCGCGCATGCTCACAATAAAGTATGAGACGGGAGCACACCCTCTGTAAAAGTAGCGTTCGTAATGGAGATGGCACATTCGTCACGCTGTAACAGACTGAAAAGCGCGAATCGTCTCTCACCAAACTTTTTCTTAACACGCAGCCCCAAGGGTTGTGCCAGTGGAATCAAACTTCCCCTTTATAGTGCCGTCATACGTGTTGTACGTCACCGCGTTTGAGAACGAGATTTTGTCTTGACAGTGTGTATGCAAAGAAAGCTTGACAAGATTCTCGACAAGCCTGACAAGAAACTCGTGGAGGAAAACGATGTTTCTTTTACGACAAGATTCTCGGTCGTGTGTACGAGGCCCTCAATCTTAGTTCTTAGTCAATATTGAGTTAGCCCACCCTGTGCAGCTATAACAGCTTCAACTCTTCTGGGAAGGCTGTCTACAAGGTTTAGGAGTGTGTCTATGGGAATGTTTGACCATTCTTCCAGAAGCGCGTTTGTGAGGTCAGGCACTGGCAGGCATGTACTGGTCATCGGCACTACTGGGAGTTTCCCGGTGGGCCGATGGCTCAGTGGGCCAGTTTCTGTGGCAGTCTCTCAAAGTAATGGCTGCGCAACTCATACAGTCATTAATTTAAAGCACTGCTGTATTGCCTATAAGACAGGTGTCACTAAATGGCGGACCGCGGTCCGGGCCCCAGCCATTCTACCTGGACTGCAGCCTCGCCAAGTAGTTTCCTGTGTGTACTCTGCCGGACACCAGCTCGCATGCCTGACACGTCTGTCTCTTCCGTAATATTGCTGCACTACCCCCTCCCCACACTGCCTGTCTTATTCACACAAAATATCTGTGATGGGGGTATCAGTCTGTGATGGAGGTCTGTGATGGGTCAGGTCAGTCTGTGATGAGGGGTCTGAGATTTGGGGGGTCAGGCTGTGATGGGGTTTGTCTGTGGTGGGGGGTCTGTGATGGGTGGGTCAGTCTGTAATGGGGCAGCCTGTGATGTAAAACGCGGGGGGTTGGGGGGTGATGTGAAGGGAGGGACTGAAGACACTGATTTAAAAGGGGGTTTGTAATGTGAAAGGGGGTACTGAGCACACTGATTTAAAAGGGGTTCTGTGATTTCAGCACTAGCAAAACACAAGTCTCTGCAATTGCAATAGAAAACAATTGTTTTCTTTGTGTCCTGTTCACACTGCAACAGCGCCCCTGCGTGCTGAGCAATGCGATACAAAATGCATACTGTTTCTATGCTCCGCAACTGAGCTGCGGTGCATAAAAATGAATGAAATGTATTTTGACATTTCAATAAAGTTGAACAAAAAAAGCACAAAGTGTGATGATGTGTGTGGGTCCTAAAGGTGTGTGTGATGAGAGGGGGGGGGGGGGGGTTGATGTGCACAGGAGGAGGATGTGAAGGATATCATGTGGAGTCATAGCACCATTATGACATTCGGACCTCCGCTGGAAGAAAATGTTTCCGACCAGACCTCTGTGAATTTTTATTCAGTACCCCTGCTATAAAATAAAAAAATTTGAACAGCTAATGGCCAGTGAAGGGGGGTGGGGGGCTTGGGTGGCCAAAGGCAGCCAATAGCTGTGCAGCAATGCCGGTTTCCGAAATTACAGCCAATGAGGCTGTAGCAATGTTCCTGCATGACATTAGCCCTCCCACTTCACTTGTTCTCTTGTTTTTGTGCATGTTTGCAAAACTAAAGTGGGCGGGTTTAAAAAAATAGGAACTTGCTTTAAAATTTAATCGATGGACGCCTAACCGATAGGTCAAAACCGATCGTTAGTACGACCATCGAATAAAACTAGCGTTCGTTTTGGAGATAGCACATTCCTCACGCTGTAACAGACAGAAAAGCGTGAATCGTCTTTTACTAACACAAAATCAGCTAAAGCTGTCCCAAGGGTGGCGCCATTGGATTTTAACTTCCCCTTTATAGTGCCGTTGTACGTGGTTTACATGTCTGCGTTCTGACATGATCGGTTCATTAACCGATGGTGTGTGGGCACATCAGACCATCAGTCAGCTTCATCGGTTAACCTAAGACAATGGTCCTTCAGACCGTTGTCCTCTGGCTATCCTATCGTGTGTACGAGGCCTAATTCATCCCAAAGATGTTCTATCGGGTTGAGGTCAGGATTGTGTGCAGGCCAGTCAAGTTCCTCCACCTCAAATTCGCTCATCCATGTCTTTATGGACCTTGCATTGTGCACTGGTCCAAATCATTTGGTGGAGGGGGAAATTTGGTTTAGGATTGTTTTTCAGGGGTTGGGCTTGGCCCCTTAGTTTCAGTGAAGGGAACACTTAAGGCTTCAGCATACCAAGACATTTGGGACAATTTCATACAATTTTTGACAAGCCTTCTAATGCCCCGTACACACGATCGGAAATTCCGAAAGCAAAAGTCCGATGTTAGCTTTTGAACGGAAATTTCCGACCGTGTTTAAGCTCCATTGGACTTTTGCTGGTGGAATTTCCGCCAACAAAAGATTGAGAGCTGGTTCTCAAACCTCGGAAAATCAGATCGTCTGTAGCAATTCCGACGTGCAAAATTCTGACGCATGATCTGAAACAATTTAACGCATGCTCTGAAGCATTGAACTTCATTTTCTCGGCTCGTCGTAGTGTTGTACATCACCGCGTTCTTGACAGTCAAAAGTTCAGAGAACTGTTGTGTGACCGTGTGTATGCAAGCCAAGCTTGAGCGCAATTCCGTCGGGAAAAACATCCAAAGTTTTTCCGACGGAAAATCCAGTCGTGTGTACGGGGCATAAGAGTCCTCTCCACTCTATCCAAATCTATAAAAAAAAAAAAATTTGGCCTTTAGTTATACTTTAAGTCACTGGACTGGAGCTGAGAGATTTTTATTGATAGAGGGTACAACCTTTTATAAAAATGATATTATTGCTATATATTATGACATCTCAGGAATATAGTCATACAGACTGGCAAAGTTACGGAAAGGTCTTTTCTTAAAAGCTTTATTAAGTTAGAAGAAAATCATATCAGGTTAGGAAAGGAAAGGCTCCCAACATGGACAGAAAGGTTCTTTATCTCCAAATTGAGAGGTGTGTCAGTGTATGGGCAGCCTAACCGCAATGCAATAATGGGGAATATAAACAAAAGGCGTTCGGCACAAAGTTTTGATTAGATGTTTATAGAAGACCCTCCTTCTATCAGCAAATAAACGGCATTGCTTAAAGGCGGAATGCCAAACATTTGTACAATGCTGTCCAGGGCACGGGGAGCGCAAGCAAAGTGCTGTTATGTTGACGTTAAAGCAAACAGCATTTTAATCTGAGTTTACATTATTAGTGCATTATCTGTACCCTTATGTATCTATTTTCCAAGAAAACATTTTAGGCCCCTTTCACACGGACAGATAGAATGGTGCTTTCAGCTGCGGATTTGACAGCAGCTATAAGCACACAATGCTTTCCTATGACACCCTTCACACACTACGGTTACCTGCGGTTTTGTGACCTGTGGTTTTGTGCGAATAGAAAAAATGTAATTTAATGCGTCCAGCTCCGATGGACCGGAGCTATCAGCACATAACCGCAGGTAACCGCAGTGCACTGTGTCAACTACGTTTGGTATGAATCTTGAGGGGGAACTCCATGCCACACCGCCCGCCCCACCCCAAAGACATGTTGATGAGGACAGGGCCTCCTCCCGACAACCCTGGCCGTTGGTTGCCGGGGTCTGCGAGCGGGGAGCTTATCGGAATCCGGGAGCCCCCTTTAATAAGGGGGCCCCCAGATTCTGGCCCCCCACCCTAGGTGAATGAGTATGGGGTACGATACCTACCCATTCACCTGGAGGAAAAAAATGTAAAAAAAACACACTACACAGGTTCTTAAAGTAATTTATTAGTCAGCTCCGGGGGGGGGGGGGGCGTTCTGCCGGGGCCCACGCTTTTTTATTTTAAGCTCTTTTATGAGCGGGGGCCCAGGGCTTCTTCGGCATCTTCTCTGTTCTCTTCTGCCGGGGGGGCCCAGTCTTCACCACCATCTTGTTCTGTTCTGCCGGGGCCCCCGCTTTCTTCTTTTAAGCTCTTTTATGAGCGGGGGCCCAGGGCTTCTTCGGCGTCTTCTCTGTTCTCTTCTGCCGGGGAGGGGGCCCAGTCTTCACCACCGTCTTGTTCTGTTCTGCTGGGGCCCCCGCTTTCTTCTTTTAAGCTCTTTTACGAGCGGGGTCCCCGGGCTTCTTCGGCGTCTTCTCTGTCCTCTTCTGCCGGGGGTGGCGGTCTTCTGTCGTCTTCTCCCCTCTTCTCCCTTTTCCTTCTGCCAGGCTTCTCCGCTGTCTTCTTTCAGCTCTTTTACCAGCGGCGGCCCGGTCTTCTGTCACCTTCTTCTCTTCTTTGATGCAAAAGCTAAAGCTAGCTATGACTAAGCACTGAAGCTACAGTGCGAAACGTTAGCTTTTGTTCCTATCTTTTTGCTGTGGCACGTTCATTTTGTGATCAATTTTAATTAAAAGAAAATTTTTGGAGTGCGGCTGTCCAAGTTTCCTTCGTATCTTTGCATCACGATTGCATTGCCGGCACCCATGGTTTGGTTCCAGTGAGGAGGTTCTCTGAAGACTGCTGAGCGGTTATTTTCTTTCTCTTCTTTGATGTTGACACGTCGCTTCCTCCTGCTGTAATGGCTGGTGCGCGGCTCGCACCGATTTATATGGGCCTCTTATCACGTCACAGTCCCATCATGCTCCGGGTGGTGACGACATAAGGGGGTGGATATCACCAGATCGTCAAGGCACGGCCTCTCTTTGGAACGGCATGATCGCTGTTGCTAAAGTGCGCCTATCTCCTAAGCCGTGGAGGTTTAGGAGATATTTCAAGCACCTACAGGTAACCCCTAAGGGCCCTTTCACACTGGGGCATTTTTCAAGCGCTTTAGCGTTAAAAAAAGCGCCTGTAAAACGCCTGAAAGAAGCTGCATCTGCAATCCCAATGTGAAAGCTCGAGTGCTTTCACACTAAAGCGCCTGAAAAACACCCCAGTGTGAAAGTGGTCTTAGCGTTAAAAAAAAGCGCCTGAAAGAAGCTGCATCTGCAATCCCAATGTGAAAGCCTGAGTGCTTTCACATTGAGGCGCTGAGCTGGCAGGGCGTCAAAAAAAGTCCTGCATGCAGCTTCTTTGCAGCGCTTTAGGAGCAGTTAATACACCGCTCCTAAAGCCCCCTTCCCATTGAGGAAGCTTTTTTTAACGCCAAAGCGCCTGAAAAGCGCCTCAGTGTGAAAGGGGTCTTAGCAGCGCTTTACCAGCGTTTTTCGGGCGCTGGCAGTGTGAAAGGCCTCTGAAAGCACTTGGGCTTTCACATTGGGATTGCAGATGAGGCTTCTTTCAGGCGCTTTACAGGCTTTTTTTAAACGCCAAAGCGCCTAAAAAACGCCCGAAAAACGCCCCAGTGTGAAAGGGGTCTTAATCTAGGCTTACCTGTAAGTTAAAGTTTATGTAAAGGGTTTACAACCACTTTAAGGCTGGGTTCACATTGATGCGATTTCAAATCGCATGACAGGAGACTGTGCCTGGCTCTCAATGCAGTCCACATTTAAAAAGGGGTCCTGTTTGTCTTTGGTTTCCGATTCAGATGCAAATTCAGGTGAAAATATGGACCTGAATCACACCGAAATCGGTGAACAGGTACACACTGGACCCCATGCTGTGAGCCGCGGCCGTAGCATATGTGAACCTGGCCTCAGGGAATTTATCCATTAAGATGTTTATAAGCAGGGTAGGGATAATTGACTGATACTTGTCACCTTATTCTGACAATGGATCTTTTAATACAAATAATCTGGTGAAATGTCTTTTGTAGATTTAGATTGTTAAAAATGTATTTCCCAAACTTTTTGCACCAGATTTTAACTTTTGCTATAGCACTCATTTCGCTATCTAAATTTTTTTTTTAATTTTTTATTAACTACTTAAACACCAGACACTTTTTCCCCTTCCAGCCCAGAACAGTTGTGAGCTTTCAGCACTGTCTTACTTTGAATAACAATTGCGCGGTCAAAACTACATTTTTATAATTTTGTTCCCACAAATAGAGCTTTCTTTTGGTGGTATTTGATCACCTCTGCGTTTACAAGGTTACACGGCGCAATTGCTTACTTGCTCCAGTGTAACGAGTGCTCTTGATTCAGGAACCTCGTTACACCGACTGCAGCCTAAAATCTGCGCGGCATAAGGCTCTTATGCCACGCAGATTTTAGGCTGCATTCTTGCGTGGGCCGCTAGGGGGCGCTCCCATTGTGATCAGCGTGTAGTATGCAAATTGCATACTACCACTGATTCACAAACTTGCGCGGGCCCTGCGCAAGCCAGGTACGGAGTTTCCGTACGGCAACTTTAGCGCAAGGCTGCCCCTTCTAATAGTAGGGGCAGCCAATGCTAAAGTATAGCCGCCGCTCCCGCGACGTGAAATTTGAATTTCACGTCGTTTGCGTAAGTGATTCGTGAATGGCGCTGGACGCCATTCACGTTCACTTTGAAGCAAATGACGTCCTTTGCGACGTCATTTGCCGCAATGCACGTCGGAAAAGTTTCCCGACGGAACATGCGCTGTACGCTCGGCGCGGGAGCGCGCCTAATTTAAATGATTCCCGCCCCCAATTTTGCGGGCGCGCCCTCGCAATTTACGGAGCTACTGCTCCGTGAATCGAGGGCAGCGCAAAATATTTGCGGGGGCGCAGGGCAAAATCGTTTCCCTGCTCCCCCGCAAATATCGCGCAAATGTACCTGAATCTGGGCCTTTGCCTTTAGTTCCTTTAATGCACATAATTGAGACAAGTACATACTATAGAGGGATATGATGTATTCATATTTCATGTCTGAGGTTTTCAACCACTTCAACTGCCAACACAATAAAAAACTGTATCCTGGTTACAGTAAGAATGGTATGATTTATCTCAAGGTGTCACTCACTCATCTGATAATGCTAGGTTTTATTTTTTGTGGCTATCTTCTTTCATAAGTGAAAAGTAATATCATAAATGTATTTAATGATGAAAAAGTAAAAAACTGTACCCTAGGGGTGAATGAGAATGGCATAATTTATTTGGTGGGGAGACGGGAAGTCACTTGCCTTTGCACTTCTAATGTTGGGATGTGGGAGGCCATCTATTTCCAAGTGAACCAGAAAACCCTAAAGTATTCACAGTAATTGACTAAGAATTTAGGGCCAGATCCACAAAAACCTGGCGTAACTTAAAAAATCCCATTTAAGTTACACTGCCTTAAAGTTTCTACCTAAGTGCCTGATCCACAAAGCACTTATCTAGAAATTTCAGGCTGTGTAACTAAAATTCCGCCGGCGCAAGGCGTTCCTATTCAAATGGGGCGAGTCCCATTTAAATGAGGCGCACTCCCGCGCCGGCCGTACTGCGCATGCGCGAAGTTACGTTACGCCGAGTTTTGAGGATCGCGACGGCTTAAAAAAGTTGCGTCGGGGAAAAAAAATAAAAAATTACAGCGTCGCTCGGCATGCATTCCTGAGAGGGAGAACTCCATGCCAATTTTCAAAGAAAAAACCGGCATGGGTTCACCCCCCAGGAGCATACCAGGCCCTTAGGTCTGGTATGGGTTGTAAGGAGACCCCCCTACGCCGAAAAATCGACGTAGGGGGTCCCCCTACAATCCATACCAGACCCGTATCCAAAGCACGCTACCCGGCCGGTCAGGAAGGGAGTGGGGACGAGCGAGCGCCCCCCCCCCTCCTGAGCCGTGCCAGGCCGCATGCCCTCAACATGGGGGGGTTGGGTGCTCTGGGGCAGGGGGGCGCACTGCGGGCCCCCCCACCTCAGAGCACCCTGTCCCCATGTTGATGAGGACAGGACCTCTTCCCGACAACCCTTGCCATTGGTTGTCGGGGTCTGCGGGCGGGGGCTTATCGGAATCTGGGAGTCCCCTCAAATAAGGGGGCCCCCAGATACCGGCCCCCCACCTTAAGTGAATGGATATGGGGTACATCGTACCCCTATCCATTCACCTGTAGGCAAAAAGTTAGTTAGTAAACACACAACACAAGGCTTTTTAAAATAATTTATTATTCTGCTCCGGATGCCCCCCCTGTCTTCGTTATTAGCTCAATTACCAGGGGGGGCTTCTTCTTCCACTCTCCGGGGGTCTTCTCCGCTCTCCGGGGGGGGTTTCTTCTTCCGCTCTCCGGGGGGGGCTTCTCCGGACTCCGGGGGGCTTCTTCCATCTTCTCCCCTCTTCCGCTGTTGACTCAGCGAACCCCGGTTCTTCTGCAGATGTCCGGTGCCTTCTTCTTCAGCGCTGGCTGCCTGCTATCTTTGTGTGTTAGCTCAATTTCTAACAGGCAGCCAGCGCGATCTTCTGTGACGTCAGGGTCTTCTCTTCTGTTCTTCTCCCCTCTTCCGATGTTGCCTCGTCGCATCTTGTCGCTGTAATGATGGAAGCGCGCCTTGCATCCCATTTATATAGGCATCACCGTCCCATCATCCTCCGGTAGGTACCCACGTGGTGGGTGCACGTGGGTAGGCACCCACCACGTGGGTACCTGCCGGAGCATGATGGGACGGTGATGCCTATATAAATGGGATGCAAGGCGCGCTTCCATCATTACAGCGACAACAGGCGACGAGGCAACATCGGAAGAAGGGAGAAGAAGACCCTGACGTCACAGAAGACCGCGCTGGCTGCCTGTTAGAAATTGAGCTAACACACAAAGATAGCAGGCAGCCAGCGCTGAAGAAGAAGGCACCGGACAGCTGGAGAAGAACCGGGGTTCGCCGAGTCAACAGCTGAAGAGGGGAGAAGATGGAAGAACACCCCCGGAGTCCGGAGAAGCCCCCCCCGGAGAGCGGAAGAAGAAACCCCCCCCCGGAGAGCGGAGAAGACCCCCGGAGAGTGGAAGAAAAAGCCCCCCCTGGTAATTGAGCTAATAACGAAGACAGGGGGGGGCCTCCGGAGCAGAATAATAAATTATTTTAAAAAGCCTTGTGTTGTGTGTTTACTAACTAACTTTTTGCCTACAGGTGAATGGATAGGGGTACGATGTACCCCATATCCATTCACTTAGGGTGGGGGGCCGGTATCTGGGGGCCCCCTAATTTGAGGGGACTCCCAGATTCCGATAAGCCCCCGCCCGCAGACCCCGACAACCAATGGCAAGGGTTGTCGAGAAGAGGTCCTGTCCTCATCAACATGGGGACAGGGTGCTCTGAGGTGGGGGGGCCCGCAGTGCGCCCCCCTGCCCCAGAGCACCCAACCCCCCCATGTTGAGGGCATGCGGCCTGGCACGGCTCAGGAGGGGGGGGGGGGGGCGCTCGCTCGTCCCCACTCCCTTCCTGACCGGCCGGGTAGCGTGCTTTGGATACGGGTCTGGTATGGATTGTAGGGGGACCCCCTACGTCGATTTTTCGGCGTAGGGGGGGTCCCCTTACAACCCATACCAGACCTAAGGGCCTGGTATGCTCCTGGGGGGGAACCCATGCCGGTTTTGTTTTTACAAATTGCCGTGGAGTTCTCCCTCGGGAATGCATACCAAATGCCGTCGCTGGAATGGGCTTTTACAAGGTGTGACTAGTTTACACTTTGTAGAACCAGCCCTAATTTTACACTTGCAAAATAACACTTACGGCGAAAAAACGAAGCTGGAAAGCTTTGTGGATCGCCTTAAGTGCTAATTTGCATACTAGAAACGGCATTTCGACTCGAAATGCCCCCAGCGGCGGATGCGGTACTGCATCCTAAGATCCGGCAGTGTAATTCAATTACACATGCCGGATCTTCTGCCTAACTTTGGAAAAAGCCTTTTGAGGATCGTTTCCAAAGTTACACACAGACTGAACAGCAGTTAAGTCGGCGTATCTCTTTTGTGGATCTGGCCCTATAATACTATAATCTGGTCTGGTCCACAGTAAAAGTGCTATTATTTAATTGAGGGTCAGTCTGTAGGCAGGGTAGGGCTGAAGATTTTTCTTTCCTCCATGTTTTCCCCATTATCTTGTTGGGCGCCAGGGTTGGGTCACATGAGAGGACTACCAACTGGGTGGTTCTTCTGAGCTACGCTAGGAACTTGGGTTAGGATCTATGTATTATACATGGGGTACCTTTGTTCTGTGCCATTTTCATCAATGCCTTGGGACCAGGCTAAGGCCACCGTGGAGGAATGCTCAACCCTAAGGTGGGCCTCCACTTTTAGAGATGAACGTACACCATGCGTAATTGCATCATAGCTGTTCTCAAGTGAACTCTCGAGTTCTCATGACAATGTACACCTTCTCCGTAACTTGCATTTAGGAGGGACATGCTGAGCCTTGTCCACATGCATCTGTCTAGTGTATCACTGCTACCTCACTCTCAGTAATGGTATGGGGTCGCCGCCGTGCACCCAGCATGAACTCCATGCATGCACTTAACTTCACTTGACTCTTCCGTACCTGTGTACAGGCTGAGGATCTCTATGGCATGAGTCCGCTCCTGTTGCCATGGGAGACAGACCACTCACAGAGAGAGTGGCAACATCTTCCTCTTGCAAGGGGCTATCCTACCTTTCACAGGCATACGCTTAATGACAGGCTGCTTGGTAGTCTTCTGTTACCATGGGTAGCCACTTGTATCTGCACACTGCACTAACTTTGGTACTGATGTCTTCATACTCCAGTGTGTCTAATGACCCAAACTACAGACTATGTGTGCTGGTTACTTGCATTACACCCCTAACTTTAGACGAGGTGGAAAAAAAGTTTTAAAGCTTTAAAGTGTAAAATGAACATCTCAAAGTCTAGCATGCAAGAACAAGCTTTTTCCTATATCCCTACTCCTAACTCAGGCTATGTGCTGCCCCAGCATACCTGAAAAGGTAGTGTCTATGTACAAAGAATAGGATCCATTAGTGGCATTTCCCAGTGCTGAAATCTTCGGTGATGCACCCCAGGTCTAGATCACTTTCTACATCACGGCAGTAGGAAACGACATTCCTTTCCTCTTCCCTGGTGCATCTCTCTGATCTCCTCCCTGATGGGGTTCTCTTACGGGTACTGGGCCTCTTTTTCTCCATCCACACTGGCTCAGGACCACTGTCCCTCTTTTATATAATTGGAACCAGGGGCGGACTGACAACTCATGGGGCCCCTGGGCAATAGAAGATTATGGGGCCCCTCTGGCTTACAGATGACCACCACGCCAGGAGGTAGTGCAGAGGCGGGCAGCTAAAATCTTGGGATATTCACATTAAAAGCATGTCATTTTCGGACATATCAGGGACAGATCTAAAAAAAACACAGATTTTTACATACTGTCCCTGGTTTTACTGAGCCTGGCAACCCGGATGGGGCCCCCTAGTGGCATGGGGCCCTCGGGCAGTGCCCGAGTGACTCAATGGTCAGTCCGCCCCTGATTGGAACCAATGGGTCGAACCCAAACATAACCCGTCAAGGCCAAAGAACTAGGAAAGACATTTACATTTACCCTCTCGTCGGGGGCAGCCTCTACCTAGTATAACTTCAACACTTACAAGTCACTCAAATCTGAACTGTTAACCACTTAACGACCGCCGCATGTACATATACGTCGGCAGAATGGCACAGACAGGCACATCAACGTACCTGTACGTGCCTGCCTAGACGTGGGTTGGGGGTCCGATCGGGGGACTTGCGGTGGTTCCCGTGGCTGTAGGAGCGATCCGGGATGAGGGGACGGCTGTTTGTTTCTGGCCACCCCCTCGCGATCGCTCCCAGCCAATCCCCTTTCGCCGATGGGCTTCCTCTGCCTGTGTAATGTAAACACAGGCAGAGGAAGTGATGTCATCTCTCCTCCTGTCGGTATTTTCGTCCGGCGAGAGGAGAGAAGACATCACAAGTAAGTTGCACCAACAGACCACTGACACCAGTGACACATAGGCACACTTAACCCACCCCAGTCACCCCCCGATCACCCCCCCCTTAGCCCCCTGTCACAGTGTCACTGATTGCAGCGATCATTTATTTACTGATAACTGCATTTAGTGTCAGTTGTTACAGTTAAAAGTTGCAGGGCAGTTAGTCTTAGGCCCCTTTAGGTTCAGGGTAGCCCCCTACCCCCCCCCCTAATAAAGGTTTAACCCCTTGATCACCCCCCTAGTTAACCCTTTCACCCCCTATTGCCAGTGTCACTAAGCGATCGTTTTTCTGATCGCTGTATTAGTGTAGCTGGTGCAGCTAGGTAGCTAGTTATTTTTTGAGGTTCGCCGCCAGGTTTTTATAGCGTTAGGTACCCCCCATAAATTTTCTAAATAAAGGTTTTAACCCCTGATTGCCCCTAGAGTTAACCCTTTCACCAGTGATCACCGTATAAGTGTCACTGGTGACGCTGGTTAGCCAGTTAGTTATTTAGTTATTTAGGTTCGCCACCAGGTTTTTGGAAAGCGTCAGGTACCCCCATATATTACCTAACAAAGGTTTTAACCCCCTGATTGCCCCCTAGTTAACCCTTTCACCAGTGATCACCGTATAAGTGTTACGGTTGACGCTGGTTAGTTAGTTTGCTGTTTATAGCATTAGGGCACCCGCCGTATATAACCCAATAACCCCCTGATCGCCCGGCGGGTGATATCAATTAAATTTTAGCGTCAGTCACGGTCTGCGTCGCCCCAGGCAGCGTTAGGTTAGTGCCAGTAACACTTACACCCACGCGCAAAGCATACACCCCCTTAGTGGTATAGTATCTGAACGGATCGATACCTGATCTGATCAGATCAATACTAGCGTACCCAGCAATTTAGGGTACCCAAAAACGCATTGTTAGCGGAATCAGCCCAGATACCCGCTAGCACCTGCGTTTTTCCCCTCCGCCCAGCCCAACCCACCCAAGTGCAGTATCGATCGATCACTGTCACTTACAAAACACAACACACATAACTGCAGCGTTCGCAGAGACAGGCCTGATCCCTGCGATCGCTAACATTAGGGGCGGAGGAGCGATTTTTCTCCTAATGCCGCGTACATACGGTTGACTTTTCTACGGAGGCTTTCCCGTGGAAAAGTCTGACCGTGTGTATGTGCCATAACTTTTTATGCCACATACATGCGGTCTAAATTCCAACGGAGGCTTGCCCGTGGAAAAGTCTGACCGTGTGTACGCGGCATAACTTTTTTGCGGGAGGATGCCCCCATACTTTGGCATATATAAATGGTGCATGTATGCCCATCATTAGAAGTGGGTGGATGAAGGGAGGTATTCTAATGGTGGGCATACCCACCGATCAATCTTTTTTTCATTCAGCCAACAGGCTGCATGAAAAAAAAGATTACAATACATGTCCAACAAGAACCATCAACGTACTGGTATGTTGCTGAACTTTGAATGGCTATACCAGAATGATGCCTGCGGGTTTAGGTATCATCTTGGTATCATTCTTTTCAGCCAGCGGTCGGCTTTCATGTAAAAGCAGTCCTAGCGGCTAAATAACCCCATTTTTTTCAAAAAAGAGTACCTGTCACTAACTATTGCTATCATAAGGGATATTTATATTCCCTGAGATAACAATAAAAATGGTAAAAAATAAATAAAATGGAAGGAACAGTTTACAAATAAAAAAAAAAAAGCATCCCTGTCCCCCCCTGCTCTTGCGCAAAGGCGAACGCAAGCGTCGGTCTGGAGTTATATGTAAACAGCAATTGCACCATGCATGTGAGGTATCACCGCAAAGGTCAGATCGAGGGCTGTAATTTTAGCAGTAGACCTCCTCTGTAAATCTAATGTGGTAACCTGTAAAGGCTTTTAAATGCTTTTAAAAATGTAAGTAGTTTGTCGCCACTGTGCGTTTGTGCGCAATTTTAAAGTATGCTGTGTTTGGTATCCATGTACTCGGCCTAAAGATCATCTTTTTTATTTCATCAATAGTTTGGACAATAGTGTGTTTTAGTGCTTTAAAATAAAAAAAGTGTATTTTTTCCCCAAAAAATGCGTTTGAAAAATCGCTGCGCAAATACTGTGTGAAAAAAAAATGCAACACCCACCATTTTATTCTGTAGGGCCTTTGCTTTAAAAAAATATATAATGTTTGGGGGTTCAACTTAACTTTCTTGCAAAAAATATATATATTTTTATGTAAACAAACAGTGTCAGAAAGGGCTTTTTCTTCAAGTGGTTAGAAGAGTGGGTGATGTATGAAATGTTGTGCATAAAATGCCAGGACAATTCAAAACCCCCCAAAATGACCCCATTTTGGAAAGTAGACACCCAAAGCTATTTGCTGAGAGGCATCTCGAGTCCATGGAATATTTTATATTTTGACACAAGTTGCCGGAAAAATAAATATATATTTTTTTTTTGCGCAAAGTTGTCACTAAATGATATATTGCTCAAACATGCCATGGGCATATGTGGAATTATACCCCAAAATACATTCTGCTGCTTCCCCTGAGTATGGTGCCAGCCTTCTTGGCTGGGGGGGGGGCAGTTCTAGAAGAAGCATATGCCCAGGGGAAGTGGTCCGGAGTCGAAAAGCTCCTACCCATCAACATTCTGGAGATTCGGGCAATTCATCTGGCCCTCAGAGTTTGGTCTTACAGACTGCAGGGTTGGCCTGTTCGGATTCAGTCCGACAATGTTACAGCCTTTGCCTATATCAATCACCAAGCAGGCACCAGAAGTCTGGATGCCCAAAGACAGGTGAATCACATTCTGGCCTGGGCAGAAAGGCATATTCTTTGCCTGTCTGCAGTCTTCATTCCAGGGGTAGAAAATTGGCAGGTGGATTTTTTAACCCACCAGCAGCTGAGTCCAGGAGAATGGTCTCTACACCCCGACATATTTCAAATCATATGTCAGTAATGGGGTACCCCAGATGCAGACCTGTTGGCTTCCCGGTTCAATGCAAAGCTGGACAAGGCTCAGATGCCCTGACAATCTCATGGGATCATTATTCTCTGATTATGCGTTCCCTCCAGTTCCACTTCTCCCACGATTCCTTCAGAGAGTCAAGAGGGAAGGAAAGCTGGTGATTTTGCTCACCCCGGCTTGGCCCAGAAGACCCTGGTATGTAGAAATCATAAGGATGGCAGTAGGTAGACCTTGGGTTCTCCCACTGCAATCGGTCCAATATTCCATCCTGCCTTACAAAGTGAACCCAGAAGGGGGCATCCTAGGAAGTATGCCATTAATAGGATTATTGCCCCTCTTCAGTTGGGCTTAAATTTGAAGTTGGCCTTGAGCACTATTAAGGGCCAGATCTCGGCCTTGTCGGTATTCTTTCAAAAACTGCTTGCCTCTCATTCCCTAGTCCTGGCCTTGTTCGGGGAGCTTGAATCCGCCAGTTGAGTCTCCCGTGTGCCCATGGGATTTGAATTTGGTATTATCTGTTTTACAGAAGCTACCTTTTGAACCATTACACCATACTTCTTAAGTCTTTTGACAAAGAACCTGGTTTTTCTTGTAGCCATATCCTCGGCTAGGAGGGTATCATAATTGGCAGCTCTTTCATGTAAAGCCGTATATGATTATTCATGATGACAGGATGGTGCTGTGTCCTCACCCGACTTTTTTACCTAAGGTGGTTTTCAGGATTTCATCTGAATCAAGATATAGTCCTACCGTCTTTTTTTCCAGATCTGCAGTCTGCGAAGGAAGAAGGTCTACACTCTCTAGATGTTGTAAGTTCGGTAAAGGTTTATCTGCAAGCTACGGCTCTAGTACAAAAGACTGATTGTCTGTTTATTCTGCCCAGGCCAGGCAGCGTCGAAATCTACTATTGCATGTTGGATTCGACAAGTCATTATTTAGGCCTATGGTTAGAAAAGAAGATTCCTCCTTTTCAGGTGAAAGCACACTCGACTAGAGCAGTTGGTGCTTCATGGGCAGTGCATCACCAGGCCTCCATGGCTCAGATCTGTAAGGCTGCTACTTGGTCTTTGGTCCATACATTTACTAAGTTCTGCCAGGTAGATGTGAGAGGGTAAGAGGATGCCGCCTTCGGGCGTAGTGTGCTGCAGGCAGCAGTATAGATCCTCTGGCCCGATGGCGGTCTTATTTCTAAAATGTGTCTCTCTCCCCTCAATTTTAGCATTGCTATAGGACATCCCATTAAGTAATTAAGGCTCTGTGTCCTGTGATGTATGATCAAGAAAATAGGATTTTTTAATACAGCTTATCTGTAAAAATCCTTTTCTTGGGAATACATCACGGGACACAGACCTCCCGCCCCTCCCCGGAGTTAAATGTGGGACACTTATTGCTTTGCTCCAAAACTGAGGTACTCTCCATTTTGGAGGGGTTATATAGCGGAGGAACTCAATTTTAATTGGGTTAACCAGTTTCCAATCACCTGTGGTGACTACATAACCCATTAAGTAATTAAGGCTCTGTGTCCCGTGATGTATTCCCAAGAAAAGGATTTTACAGCTAAGCTGTATTAAAAAATCCTATTTTATAGAGCTTAATCTCTAGAGCCGCCTTTCTCATCCTTTTAACCCCAAAGGAACCCCTGCAGATCCACCCCTATGGCTGGTTATATGTGGGGAAAAAATGTATGGCAGAATGCTCGAATGGCTTCAAAGTCCCACCGGATGTGGAACATGGTTCTCTCAACCCCACATGATCTGGGACAATGGCTAGGATAAGAAGGAAATATTTTATGTAAAATTGTTGGGCAGCAGTATCATCATGCAAGGACTTTATAATTGTATTTCACGAATAGTGTGGCTAAACTAGTTTTAAACTGTTGTCACTTTACGCTATAAATATTGTATAATAATAACAGGATATTTTGCCCCACATGAAGCTCTAATAATATATGTACTGTACACATACAATCACACATATGCACACACCATATTCAGTGGTGGACTGTGTAACAGTATATCAATGCACTGGGCTTATTCCTAAGTCCTTTGTATTTAGGGAAAGTCTGTTTCATAATACAGCCATCTGTTCTGCATTCCAATAGAATGCACAAGAATCACTGTTCCACAGGGCAGGCACAAAGTATGTGAATCATTTGTTGATGATTACGTATTGATTATCACAAAGTCCAGTCCAGTCCAGTGCTGGGACCTAACATGACCCCTCTGTGTCCTTCCTCAGGATTTCTGAGTAGAAGTCATGGCCTTTGTGCGGGAAGTCATCTCACAGCTCAAACATTTAAGAAGTTTGAAATTGGAGCCTCCTAAGCATTAATCATCAAAGCTTTGCCAGCAATGAGAAACTTAAATCAAGTATCTTTGTATATTGATTGTACAATTACCGTGTAATTTCTGGGAAACTTGGTGTATTATATATTTTGGTTGCGTTATTTGATTCATTTCTGTGAAAAAAAATATCTATTAGTATCTGATAGTCGCATTTGCTTTTTAAATTATTCTGTTAATAATTCAAATTATTTATGGATTTTATTCCTCTATCTTTTATAAACCCCAAATATTCCATGGGAGTTTATAGAAATCATTGAACTATTGCTACCATTCTATGTCTTTTGTAGTCTGATGTCTCTATCATAAGTCATACACATAAGCTAGAGTTAGTTTGGATAGAAGTTGATCTAAAGCCAAAACTTGATTTTAGTTTTGGAAAGAGTGGATGAGATTAGCAACCCTGTTTAATGTTTTGACGGGGATGGGGGTTTGTTTTGTTTTTTGGGTTATTTTTTTGCATGTATTACTGCTAGAGAGATTTTCCTTCTCTACTTGTCATAGGACTTAAAGTGGAGGTTCACCCTAAAACAATTATATAACATTACATCCAGCATACTAACGACATGTACAGTATGCTGGTATTTTTTTTTTTCGCCGTACGTACCGTTTAATTGTTATTTTCCCCCCGGCTTCCGGGTTCTGATTCCCGCGGGACTGGGCGTTCCTATTGAGAGCTTAGATGATTGACGTCTGGTGAAAAACTTCCCATGGCGCATAAGGCGCGTCACCAGTTTTCCGTAAATAGCCGATCTACGAGTCGGCGCTATACGGCGCCTGCGCCCGCCGTGTAGAGCTGACTGCGCAGGCGCCATTTAGAGCCGACTCGCAGGTCGGCTATTTACGGAAAACTGGATGTAATGTTATATAATTGTTTTAGGGTGAACCTCCACTTTAAGCCAAAATCCTAAATTTTAAGTTGTCACCAGACCAGCATTAGAGGGAACATATTCCAATGGGGACACTTGCTCCAGTGGAAGCTGTTTGGGAAGGGATTGTTCTTTACTTTGAATATGTTTCTTCTCTTTTTTTTTGTGCCTAAGACAGGAGTGAAGGAAAATCTGCCCACACAGATGGCAAAAAAATATTCAACAGGAGTTTTAACCATTCTCTACTGTATTCAAAACAAAACGTTTGGGTTTTAAATATGCATAAAGGTATTTACTGTAGCGCCTATGTACTTTACAGTACTGGTGCTAGTCAAATTTAAGGGTAGATCAGAGTGTAGTTAAACTCTGATCCAGATTATTAGTAGCAAAATGCGGTCTCTGTCTCAGCTTGGCTGTGCTGTGAGCCCATTGTGCTTTGCTGGGGTGTTCTTCCAGCCCCGGTGCTGCAGGTGGCAGTAGTGGAGCCAAGGTTTGGGTGCTCTTCCCAGCAGCCAATCACGAGGGTTTGTCCTTGCTGTGCATGCTGGGAGGGGTATTTATGGGGCAGACGCCATTAGTTCTGGGTCTTCTTCGTCCAGTGTGGCACCCACCTTTAGGGTGGCCACATCACGGCGCCCAGGCGTTATGGCCTACCTGGCCGGGGCGTGCGTGCCATGTGGTGTTCCTGGTTCCGGGGCCATGCTGGCCCGGAGCATCTGAACAGCGACGGGGACCCAGTGAGTGACTGGGTTCCCACTTTGAAGATCCCAAGCTGTACTGCTGTGCGGAGGGGAGTCAGTCTGAGGAGCGCCATTGAGAGGCTGGCGGTCCAAAAGGGCCTGGACAAACCACTGGGAATCGAGGTAGCCGGACACCAAGGGATTGATCACCTGTCGGTCGGTACCTGGGCGACAAGTTGAAGGAGATCCAGACGTAACTCATTTAAGGAGGCATATCTCCAAGAATTCAACCCGGAGGGGACCTGTGGCAGAGGTACCTTTCTGAGGCTCATTGAGAGGGGTCTGTGGCAGAGACTTTCTCCCAAGTTTAAGTTCACCAAGGAGGGTCTGTGGCAGAGACTTTCTCCCAAGTTTAAGTTCACCAAGGATGTTCTGTGGCAGAGACTTTATCCTACAATTGTCCAAGTGATACTCCGGCTGCCAGGTCAGTGAGAGAGGCCTGTCCAGGTACACTTGACCCATTCCGGCGGGAGTGGTGATAAGAAGTGTTATGTTTGGGAGCAGGACTGTTTCCTATCATTAGGCCTGAATCTGCTATTCTCCTATCTTCTTCAGCTTTACTTTCCTCACCACAAGTTTACAGTTTTTACCCGGCTGGGTAATAAAGAGCACAGCAAAGAGCACCTGCCTGGACATTCCTTTACTTCTACTACATGCAATACGCATCATTCACCCCTAGGAATTTCGGAGGAGCCACAAGGTAATAAGCCGCCCAAAAAATCCAGCAGCTCCACTGGGGGTAATGCTACATTACTATTAGGGGGGGTTCTATAATCTTCTTCCATGTGGTGTTCTTATTGGGAATTGGGTTTATCAATTAATAGTATGGCAGTGGTGAAGTATGGAAAATCTAAATATTGGGCTGACAGCTTCTACAAACCAAAGAATTTCCATGATCACCTTGGGTTTTAATGGGAATGAAGAAATCTAGATATAAAGCACCACACTATAATATTCAAGTCCAGATACAGTTTATTCTAAATACAAAATGTTTACAAAACCAGCATGGCTGTAACTCCACCCCTTCAGAAAATTATGAAAATTAACCACTTCAGCCCCGGAAGGATTTGCCTCTTTAATGACCAAGCCATTTTTTTCAGAGTTTTCTTTCGGTGGTATTTGATCACCTCTGCAGTTTTTATTTTTTGCGCTATAAGCAAAAAAAAGAGTGACAATTTAAAAAATATATATATTTTTTTAACTTTCTGCTATAAAAATATCCCAAAAAATATAAAAAAAACACATTTATTCATCAGTTTAGGCCGATATATATTCTTCTACATATTTTTGGTAAAGAAAATTGCAAAAGGCGTAAATTTATTGGTTTGCGCAAAAGTTATCGCATCTACAAACTATGGGATAGATTTAGGGACTTTTATTAATTTTATATTGTTTTTACTAGTAATTTTTTAGCAGGACTGCGACATTGCGCACACAAATCTAACCCCAAATTACGCTTTTTGGGGACCAGTGACATTATTACATTGATCAGTGCTATAAAAATGCACTGATCAATGTATAAATGACACTAACAGGGAAGGGTTTAACACTAGGGGGCGATCAAGGGGCTAAGTGTGTTCCCTAGTTGTGTTCTAACTGTATGGGGGTGGGCTCACTGGGACATGACACAGATCACTGTTCCCGATCACTGGTAGCAGAAGATCCCTGACATGTCCCCTGTCAGAAAGGGGATCTGCCTTGCTTACACTGGCAGATCCCCGTTTTGCCTCTGTACTAGATGATCGCAGGTCCCTGGCGGTACAGTGATTCATGCAGCGCTGCCAACCTGTCACAGTGTATCTGCGTGAGTAGTTAAACAATGAAATAATGTATGTGGACTCAATAAGCAATCTATTCTTGTGTGTTATGGCAGGTGCTTCAGCAGAGCATATAGTGATATACACAGTACTGTGCAAACGTTTTAGGCTGGTATGAAGAAATAGAAAATAGAAGAAACCGTGCTAAATGCGAAAGGTAAATGACCAAAGCGCCAATGAAATAAAGTGAAAAATTGGTTAATAGCAACAAAATATATGTATGTACATGCCAAATAAAATTCAGATATAGGAAGAAATGCTGTAAAGTAAGAAAACTTTCAAAATAAATATTCTAATTGTTTATTTTTATAATTTTCCCAAATGCAAAGTGAGACAACAGAAGAAAAATCGTAAAATTCCAATCACTATTTGGTGTGACTACCGTTTGGCTTCAAACCAGCATCAATTCTTGTAGATGCTCTTGCACACAGTTGTTAGAGGAACTTAGCAGATAGGTTGTTCCAAACATCTTGGATAACTTACCACAGATCATCTGTGGATGTAGGCTGTCTCAAATCCTTCTGTCTTTTCATGTAATCCAAAAGAGACTCAATGATGTTGAGGGTAAAGAAAGGACTCACTGTAGCCACACATCAATTCTATCCCTAAGATAAATATGTAAGTGGCAACCTCAGCCTGGACTCCAGCCAGGCCACGCACCCAATGTGTTTCACTCCGCCCCTCAGAGCTTAGTCATGGTGATCAATGATGTTGAGATCAGGGCTCTGTGGGGGCCAAACCGTCACTTCCAGGACTTGTTCTTCTTTACGCTGAAGATAGTGCTTAATGACATTGGTTGTATGTTTGGGGTCATTGTCCTGCTGCAGAATAAATTTAAGGCCAATCACATGCGTCCCTGATGGTTTGGCATGATGGATAAGTGTCTGCCTGTATTTCTCAGCACTGAGGAAACCATTGATTGGGCAATGTTGACCATAAACGTAGTGGTCAGCCAAAGAAACCTTAATGCAGAAGATAAAAGACACTGTGGCACGGATTCACAAAGCACTTACGCCGACGTATAACAAGTTACGCCGACGTAAGTGCAAATGTGCGCCGTCGTATCTGTGCGCAAGACCCACAAACAGAGATGCGCCTAAAACCAGGCTACACCCCGCCGACGTATCTTGCTTACGCCGGCGTAGAGTGGGCGCACATTTAGGCTGGGAGCATGGTTCCGCTCCCATTGATTAGTCATTCAAATATGTAAATGAGGGAAATACGGCGAATCACGAACCTGCGTGCGCCCGACACAGGCTACGAGAGGTGTGCGTAAGTTGTACGTCCAGCGTAAAGTTAAGCCCCATAAAGGAGGTGTAACTCAGCAGCAGACATGCAAAGGTCTGCACCAGGGAACACAAGCCGGCCAAGCCGGCGTATTTTACGTTGGACGTGTGTCTGGCAGGGCGTAGGTTACGTTCATGGCATACGCATTGCTTCGACGTATCTTAGGCAGTTGTTCCGCCGTGGTTGTGAGCATGCACAGGGGATATGTCCACGTCACGGTGCATGCGCAGTTCGGGAAACGTACTTGTCTGGCGCTCGGACCATCATTTGCATGGGGTCACACCTCATTTGCATGGGTTTGCATGGGTCAAGCCCACTTCCACCTACGCCGGCCTGCGCCTTTGAAACCTATGCCACGCCGACGTAGCGTTGGGAGCACTGGCTTCCTGAATTCCATGCTTGCCTCTCTGCGCTGCGGCGTAGCGTATATTATTTGTGCTACGGCGGCGTAATGTGCGCCCGCTCTCTGTGAATCTGGGCCATCATGTTTATTTCCCTTCAACATCGGAAGATGTTCAACAGTGCCATCAGCATTGAACTGGCAGAAACCAGTGGAACCCAGGTACAACTGTCTACTGTCCGGAGAAGTCTGGCCAGAAGTGGTCCTCATGCAAAGACTGCTGCCAAAAAGCCATACCTCCAACGTGGAAACAAAGCTAAGCGGCACAAAAACATAGGAACTGGGGTGCAGAAAATTGGCAGCAGGTGCTCTGGACTGATGAGTTAAAATTTGAAATATTTGGCTGTAGCAGGAGGCAGTTTGTTTGCTGAAGGACTGGAGAGTAATACAATAACGGGTGTCTGCAGGCAACAGTGAATCATGGTTGAGGTTCCCTGCAAGTTCGGGCCTGCATTTTATGCAAATGGCATTGGAGATTTGGTCAGGATAAATAGTGTCCTCAATCCTGAGAAATACAGGCAGATATTTATCCATCATGTCAAACCATCAGGAAGTCGTGTAATTGGTCCTAAATGGATTCTTCAGCAGGACAATAGCTCCAAACATACAGCCAGTGGCCCAGCTTCAAGTAGAATTGCGCGATATTTGCGGGGGAGCAGGGCAACGATTTTGCCCTGCGCCCCCGCAAATATTTTGCGCTGCCCTCGATTCACGGAGCAGTAGCTCCGTGAATTGCGAGGGCGCGCCGGCAAATTTTCCCGGCGTAAGCGCGCGCAAGTTAAATGATCCCGCCGGGGGCGGGAATCATTTAAATTAGGCGCGCTCCCGCGCCGAGCGTACAGCGCATGCTCCGTCTGGAAACTTTCCCGACGTGCATTGCGGCAAATGATGTCGCAAGGACGTCATTTGCTTCTAAGTGAACGTGAATGGCGTCCAGCGCCATTCACGTTTCACTTACGCAAACGCCGTGAAATTCAAATTTCACGGCGCGGGAAGGCCGGCTATACTTTAGCATTGGCAGCCCCTACTATTAGAAGGGGCAGCCTTGCGCTAAAAGTAGCCGTACGGAAACTCCGTACCTGGCTTGCGCGGGGCCCGCGCAAGCTTGTGAATCAGTGGTAGTATGCAATTTGCATACTACACGCTGATACACAATGGGAGCGCCCCCTAGCGGCCCCCGCAAGAATGCAGCCTAAAATCTGAGAGGCATAAGAGCCTTATGCCACGCAGATTTTAGCCTGCAGTAGGTGTAACGAGGTTCCTGAATCAGGAGCACTCGTTACACCGGAGCAAGTAAGCACTTGCGCTGCGTAACCTATGGTTGCGCGGGCGCAAGTGCTTCTTGAATCTGGGCCAGTGTCATTAAGAACTATCTTCTGTGTAAAGAAGAACAAGGGGAACTGGAAGTGGTGGTTTGGCCCTAAACTCAACGTCATTCTGTCTCTCTGGGATTACATGAAGAGACAGAAGGATTTGAGGCAGCCTACATCAACAGAAGATCTGTGTGGCTAGTTCTCCAAGATGTTTGGATTAATTTAACTGCAGTGTTCCTATAAAAAGTGTGTGCAAGTGTACCTAAAAGAATTGATGCTGTTTTGAAGGCAGAGGGTGGTCACACCAAATAGTGATTTGATTTTCATTTCTCTTCTGTTCATTTACTTTCCATTTTGTGAATTAAAAAAAACTATTAACTCTTCTATTTTTGAAAGCATTCTTAATCTACAGCTTTTTTTACACCTGTCTAAAACCTTTGTGTGATTTAGGCCGGGTTCACACTGGTACGACATGGAAGTCAGACTTCAGCTTCGACATTGCCCTAGGACTTCATGTCTGACTTCCATGCGACTTCAATTAACAGGATCCAACTTTCATCCGACAATACCAGGCCCTTTAAGTCTGGTATGGATCTTGATGGAAAACGCCAAAATGTTATAAAAAAAGGCATGGGGTCCCCCCAAAATCTATACGAGACCCTTATCTGAGCACGGCAGATCAGGAAAGGGGGGGACGAGCAAGCGTGCCCCCCTACCAGTCCACATGCCCTCAACATGGGGGGTGGCTGCCGAAAAACACCTTGTCTCTTCTTTTTCCGACAACCCTGGGCTGTGGTTGTCGGGGGCCTGCAGCCGGGGGGCTTATCAGAATCTGGAAGCCCCGGATAAACCCCCTTTAACAAGGGGGCCCCCCAACCTATGTGAATGAGTATGGGGTACATTTTCCCCCTGCCCAGTCACCTAAAAAAGGGTAAAAAATAAATAAAACTAGTACACAAGTTTTTGACAAAGATGAATATCTCGGTTGTGGCAGCAGCTGCTGCCGTTACCGAGATATTCAACTTTAAAAACAGGACGTGTTTTTGACATGGGGCGGTGGTCAAGTGGTTAAAGTAACTCCAGTGTGTCTTCTTCCTCCGGTTCTTCACTCTCCGGCTATGTCTTCTTCCTCCGGTTCTTCTCAATGTGCTTAAGCCAAGCATGCAGTCTCATGTTTATGATAGTATTTTTAACATGTGCTCTTAACTCCCTGTTTATCTGCCTTGTCTGCTAGTTTGGATTCCCTTGTCAACAACCTCGGATCGGATATTGAATATGCTCGGAACTCTGCCTGCCTTTGACTACAGATTTGACCCTGACTTGTACCTGGACTTCAGCCCATTCAATATCATTAAACTTGGATCATTATCTTAAATTATCCAACGTTGGCATGTGACTTGTGCTCTAAGGATCTTGAAGGGGAAACCCACAGCATTTTTTTTTTTTAAACTTCGTGAGGTTCCCCTCAATTTCATACCAGACCATTTGGGTCTGGTATAAATCTTGAAGGGAAACCCCACGCCAAAATGCTAAATGCTCCTAACAGATGGAAATGAAGGCTGTGCTCCTTTCTGACCAACTTCATGTACCTTTCCATAAACTAATTAAGGCCAGTATAGCCATATAAGATACAGACAGGAAGGTCCATTATGGGCTTATTTAAGACACCAATAAGCCAAGGGAAAGTATCTAGATGCCATTTTCATTTAAGAATATGCAGAAAAATATTATTAATGCTGTACGAATTTTAACAGCAAGTCCCAGTTTTTCTTTGCTAATTTTACAATGTTGCTGTCTAATTCATTGAAGATTCTGCCTTGATGTCTATAGATGTCACTTCCCAGACTGTCACAGAAAATCTCATGCAATATAAACAGCTTTATTATCACCAAGACACATTACAGACAGGCAAGACACGTATCCCTAAATGAGCAGAAGTCATTTTGTTAATAATTATTATTATTTCCATTTATTTTATTATAGTCCATTGATTAACATATTGTGAATATTAGGAATAAGCAATTAACCTATGTAGCAGTTCAAAAGTGTCACATTGTGCTGAAGTTTGCAGCACCACCCCCCCTGCCCCCCAGGGCAGTATGTTTAACAAAGCAGTAAAATAGGAAATGACAGCTGATAAAGGTAATCTGTCACTTTGCCCATTTGGGGCCAGGGCCAAACTCTGTCACATGAAGAAGGAGAAAAGCTCATTAACCCTGTGTAAGCTCTGACATGGGCCATCACAGAGTTTACACAAGGTATATACTGCGGGCAAAGGAAGTGTTAAATGCGAGCATTATAATGTGGGGGTGTGCTTTCAAGAAAAACTGTCAAGTGAGTTGGCGAATTGACTGCTTCTCTTTCGGACAGTAACGATTTTGATATGTTTTTGCATGCAGTTTTCATGCACTTTGCATTTTTGCTCTATTTATCAAACTGTGAATAGCTGGTTGTTTAGGAGTTGGCCGGAGAAGGTGCTTTGGGGGACCACCCTGCCCCAAAGCACCCCTCCATTTTGAGGGCATGTGACCTGGTATGGTTCAGGAGAGGGGTAGGGGGCGCTCGCTCGTCTCCTCCCTTTCCTGACCTGCTGGGCTGCATGCTCTGACAGGGGTCTGGTACAGATTTTGAGGGGGACCCCAACGCCATTTTTTTTTTTTTTTTACATTTTGGTGTGGGGTTTCCCCAAAAATCCATACCAGACACCAAGGGCTGTTTTTTTTATTGCCGGAAATTCTTGTGTTTACATTCAGCTGTCAGCGGGGGAACCCTACTGACTGCTGATGACTCAACGATTGTTAAAGAAATGGCGGTCGGCTTCCCGGCCTGCTCCTTAACAACCAGCTATTCACAGTTTGTTAAGGAGAAAAAAACGCATGTAAAAACACTTCAAAAACTTTTTTCTAAGAAGTCTATTACGGGCAAAACGCTCTGCTGTGGGAAAAAAAAGTCCCTGACCCTTTCCATAAATGCACCGGCTGAAAAACGGATAGATGTGAAGATGTACTATAGGAAACCATGTTAATGGGCTGTAGGCGCATTTCTGCAAATTGCAAAACGCACTAAAAAACGCATAGGTTTGAACCAAAATATGTAAAAGTTGTGCTGGGAAAATTACAGGAAAATATTTTACTATTTATTTTTAATAAAAAACAAGTGAAAAAAAAATATGTATCCAAATTTACTACCAAATTAAAGTTCTCTCTTTCCTACAAAAACAAACCAATGTATAATATGTTAGGGTAGATTACAGCTGTAACATGTATAACGTGTAGAACTTAACACCAGGATGATAAAATAAAAAGACTCTAAGCCTAGGTTCACATTGCAGCGATTTGGCATGCCAAATTGGCAGCTATTGCTGGCAATGGCACCACCCGAATCGGTACGACGCAGAGTTTGCGGTGCCACGCCGATTCCCAAAAGTAGTTTCTATACTTCTATTGGCGACTTTGGGGTGCGATATTTGTATAGACATCTGTGCAGTAACAGATGTCTCAGAAATCGCCCCCGAAGTCGGGCCTGACATGCGGGAATGAAATTGTGCGAGTGATTTACAGTAATTCCCGCTGTCACTGTGAACCTGGGCTCAAGTGGTAAATCATGTCATTTTGAGAGCTTGTGAAAGCATCCTTCCGCCAACAAAGACCTTCATATAATGGTGAGCAATCTGGAAGCACATGATGGAATGTAAGATGTGAAAAAGATTTCATAAATTCATAAGATTATAGTAATAAATTGAATAAAATCATATATTGAAATTTTAAATCAGATTATGTTGTGATCAATTTGTGTTGTAATAACATGTGGTAGTTATATATGAAGTCAATAGGATGCAGTATGTACTCTAGTGATAATAAATGGAATCAAAACAACATATGAAAAAAAAATGACAAATTAATAGATGCAATCAGATGTGAAATGTGGTTATGAAATATGGAATCAAACTTGCCAGCTATGATCTTGATATATGAAATAAAATTGCCCAATAATAAACTCATAAACCAAGGTGAGTGTGGAAGCAATTTAAAGATGAACTGCAGTCTGCTCACATAATTTGTAATAAAAACATCTTTGCCATTCTGAAGCTCTCCTCCAAACCACTTTGCATAATATTTTATATATACTGTTATTCTGTACTTGCCAAATATGCTGCATAAATCTCCCTTCACTGAGTCTGGCTGCATCCATTTTAACTGTGGGCAGCTGAATCTGCTTCCTGTTCACTTCCTGGATTTACGCAGACACACAGAGGCACACCTCCAGCTTTACAGCTCTCATTGGCCCTCTAATGACTCACCCCCCTCCCTTCCTGGCAAACTCTCACGACTGTGTGAGAGAGAGCTGTACATGATGTCATAAGCTTAGGCTAATGGCCAGACAAGAAACAGGAAGTGGGCTGTGTAAGGTATTTACTGGCAGAAAAAAAATGTTTTACTATCCAAAGGTAAAACAATCAGGGAAGAGGTGTTAATAGATGAAAAGATGAAAAAATGGCTGAAGTTCCACTTTACTCTACATAAGTTGACAGTCCAGTGTCTATACAATGAGGTGTTGATTTACAAAAAAATGGAGAGTGCAAAATCTGGTGCAGCTCTGCATAGAAACCAATCAGCTTCCAGGTTTTATTGCCAAAGCTTAATTGAACAAGCTAAAGTTAGAAGCTGATTGGCTACCATGTACAGCTGCATCCAGTTTTAGTAAATCAACTCCTATTTTCCTAAATGATCTCTAGGCCTAATTAGAAATGTTTCAGTGAATCTAGTGCCATATATGTACTGCATCAAGCAGCACTTATTATTATTATTATACAGGATTTATATAGCACCAACAGTTTGCTCAATGCTTAAAGCGGAGTTCCACCCTAAAAATGAACTTTCTATTAACAGCTTGCCTTTAATGTAATTTTTTTTTTTTTTACTCACTTCTATCTGGCTGTTACTAGGCACATTTCGTAATCTGCCTAGTTCCTGGTCCTAGGTGGTTCAACTTCCTGTCCTAAGACCCCATTGCCTCCTGGGAAATTATGAGGCCGCGTACACACGGCCGAGAAACTCGACGGGCAAAACACATCGTTTTGCTCGTCGAGTTCCTTGTGAAGCCGCCGAGGATCTCGGCGAGCCAAATTTTCCCATTGCCGTCAAGGAAATAGAGAACATGTTCTCTTTTTGTCCCGACGAGATCCTCGTTGGTTTCCTCGTCGAAAAATGTACACACGCCCGGTTTCCTCTGCAAAAAAAAAAACCCAGAAAGCTTCTTGCTGGTTTTTGCCGAGAAACTCGCCTGTGTGTACGAGGCCTGTTACTCATTTCCCAGGAGTCTCTGGGCATTACTGTGCCTAAAAATCGCCCAGCATGCACCTCTCCCTGAAAACCAGGAAGAAAAAGGAACTGGGCTTCACATGCCCACACATATGATGGATACGGTCACAACATGAGCTGGAGGATATAAGACAAGTGTTTGCAATGATTTCTGGAATGATTGGGGAGCTATTAATATGTTTAGGGGCTATGTAATGTGATTCATTTTAGCTTACAAAAGAAAATTATGCCAGGAACCCCGCTTTAACAATATGAGGGCAGACAGTACAGTTACAATACAAATGAATACAGGAGGGATCAGAGGGCCCTGCCCGTTATGAGAAGTCTTGGTAGATCTGTTGTATTGGCCACATTTGAAGACCCTAGTGTAGGATGGAACTACTGCAGAGAGACATTGACAATGACATTCACAAGAAAAATAAGAACCTATAGATTTAGATAACAAGATTCCACCTATAATCTAAAATATATCTGGGTAACCTGATGCTTGAAAATGATCTTTAAATAGCTAAGCTGATTTTCTAAAACTAATTTAATTTTTCGTTTTGTTTCTTTATGGAAAGTGTAATGCATGGACTGTACCATTAGTCTTCTATAGGGATGAGCAAATCTGCTTGTTTTGTGAAACTTGCTCAAAGTTAGAAGTTTGCAAAACTTTTTCAGCAATTTTTAATACAACTTATATAGATATAAAATCAAATTGCTATTAATATATTTAAAACAAGTAGTAATAGCATAGTTTTAAAAAGTACGGTATATACTTCCATGAACAATCACTATAATGCCTTAATCACATATTTATCCTATTTCAACACCTATTGGCAAAATGTATGACACTCCATTTTATCCTGAACAATAGCATCCCAGTCTTAAGCCTCGTACACACGGCCGATAATCCCGTCGTAAAAAAAAACGTTGTTTTTCTCGACGGGTTTCTTGTCAAGCTTGACGGGATTCTTGTCTAGCTTTCCTTGCACACACACTGTCAAGCCAAAATCTCGTTGTTCTAAATAGCGGTGACGTACAACACGTACGACGGCACTATAAAGGGGAAGTTCGATTCCACTGGCACCAACCTTGGGGTTGCTTTTGCTAATCTCGTCTTACTGCGTCCATTACGGACGCTAGTTTTACCAGAAGGAGCACTCTCGTCTCATACTTAATTCTGAGCATGCACGGTTTTTTAAGACTCGGAAAAGCATACACACTAACGTTTTTCTCGTCGTAAACCAGCCCGACGGGAATCACAACGAGAAAATAATATATATAATAAATGACTAGAACTGTGTATAATGTAAATCACATGCGTTGCTGTCATACCATCTATTTATTTGATGTATACTTATGATGGTCTTATCCATATAGTTTCACTGAGCCTGAGGAAGTGTGATATTTGGAACCCACCAAAGGCATTGTGACATAACTGTTGAGATCCCCCTGCTACTGTCATCTAGGATCTTGAAGTCATATGATGTGACTACAACAAAGGATGTATATATTCTCAGAGTAAGTAGTGAGTAAGTAACTGTGAATCCTGGCGATTCGCCATGATTCACGGTAACAACGAACCCAAGTCTTATCCCTACTCTTATCCACCAGTATTTCAGTACTAACATTCTGAGGATATAGATGAAACCGTGTAAGATGACTATTTTAGAATGTTCGTCTACCGTATAAGTGCCACAATTTGGTAAATTACCAGAGCTAATAACCCTAGATTACTCTATTTTGTAGTGAAAATGAACTCCTGTGGCTATTCAGTAACTATTTTAATATCAAGCAAGCAGGATGAGAAATGTGGTGGTAATTAAATCTGTGGTTGTACGTTGTCATCAAGAAGACTGTTTGAGTTTTCCTACAGGCACACTGGAAGTTTGTTCTGTGAGTGCAGTTCTGTAAGATCTGGTCATGTATGAATTCTATTAATCTGCTTAATAAACCACTAACAGGAAAAGTACTGTATTCTGATAGCAT
This sequence comes from Rana temporaria, assembly GCF_905171775.1. NCBI lineage: Eukaryota > Metazoa > Chordata > Amphibia > Anura > Ranidae > Rana > Rana temporaria. The sequence goes on from NC_053492.1 coordinate 78,963,243, forward strand.
TTAGTATATAAATTCCACTTATTTTCCATACCTTTATTTATATTTTTCCCATGTTCACAGGCTGACTACTCTGTCCAGCAAAAGTGACAATGATATACAGTGGGTAAAATAAGTATTGAACACATTTTTCTAGGTAAATATATTTCTAAAGGTGCTATTGACATGAAATTCTCACCACATGGCGGTAACAACCCATGCAATCCATACATACAAAGAAATCAAAACAAGTTCAGAAATTAAGTTACTGTATATACTCGAGTATAAGCCAAGTTTTCCAGCACATTTCGGCTTATACTTGAGTCACCTTTTTGATCTCCCGGAATTTGGGGACCCGGTACTGGCCGGACACCCCTGGACACCAAACTTGGCACACATGTAGTCCCATTTCTCCTCTACAAGTGTGCAATGTTTGTTCTCTGGGGGACCTAAGGCTGGGGAGCACCGATTTTTCAAAGCCAGGCACCCCTTCCATAGACTTCCATGTTAAACGCCAGTCTAGTCATGGACACAGTGAGACATGGGCACAGTGAGGCATGGACACAGTGAGGCATGGGCACAGTGAGGCATGGACACAGTGAGGCATGGACACAGTGAGGCATGGACACAGTGAGGCATGCACATGGACACAGTGAGGCATGCACATGGACACAGTGAGGCAAAGTGAGACATGAGGACACAGTGAGGCATACAGATGGACACCCTAGGCTTATAATCGAGTCAATACGTTTTCCCAGTTTTTGTGGTAAAATTAGGTGCCTCGGCTTACATTCGGGTCGGCTTATACTCAAGTATATACGGTATGTGTAATAAAAGTGAATGACACAGGGAAAAAGTATTGAACACGTAAATAAATTTAAAGGGCTTGTAAAGGTTAATGTTTTTTCACCTTAATGCATCCTATGCATTAAGGTGAAAAAAACATCTGACGATTACCAGCCCCTGTTTTACCTACCTGAGCCCTCGAAAGTCCCGCCTCGCGAACACACTGGATCTTTGCCCGGGCTTCTCGGCTCTTCATTGGATAGATTGATAGCAGCGCAGCCATTGGCTCGCGCTGTTGTCAATCAAATCCAATGTCATGGGTGCTGGGGTGGGGCCGCGTCCTGCACTCGGCAGCTATGGACGCTGAAAGCAGAATTCGGGTGCGTGCCCACAAGGTAACCCCCTTGAGAGATCGCTTCCCAGATGGGGTTATCTGAGGCAGGCATGAGCTGAGACAGCCGCCGAGGGACTCCAGAAAACGCTGTTCGGGGCCACTCTGTGCAAAACGACCTGCACAGTGGAGGTAAGTATGACATGTTTGTTATTTTAAAAAAATTAAATGCGAACCTTTGGTATCACTTTAATACTTTCGTGCAAAATCCTTTGTTGATAATGACAGCATCAAGGTGCCTCCTGTATGGAGAAACTAGTCGCATTGCTCAGGTGTGATTTTAGCTCATTCTTTCACACAAATCGTCTTCAAATCTCGAAGATTCTGTGGGCCTCTACTATGAACTCTTTAGTTCTTTCCATAGATTTTCTATTGGATTCAAGTCAGGGGATCGGCTTGGGTATTGTAGCAGCTTTAATTTCTTTCTCTGAAACCAATTGAGAGTTTCCTTGGCTTTGTGTTTGGGATCATTGTATCGCTGAAATGTCCACCCTTGTATCATCTTCATCATCCTGGTAGATGGCAGCAGATTTTTATCAAGAATGGCTTTCCATCTGTCCTTCCTTACTTCATGATATGAGGTTTTCCAGTACCTAATGCTGAAAAGCAGCCCCACACCATGAGGTTCCCACCTCCAAACTTCATGTGATGGTGATGTGCAGTGCCATTTGAACTCCAAACATGGTGTGTATTATGGCATCCAAAAAGTTCATTTGTGGTCTCATTTGACCAGACTATATTCTCCCAAAGCAATGGAGTCTTGTGTAGTGAACGTGCATATAGGTCATGGTAATTAAGTGCATTACTTAGTGTTTTCTTTGAAATAATTGTACCTGCTAACTCCAGGTCTTTCTGAAGCTCTCTACAAGTGGTCCTTGGCTCTTGGACAAGTGATTTGATAATTCTTTATACTCCTCTGTCAGAAATCTTGCAAGGCGCACCTGGTCATGGCCGTTTTATAATGAAATAGTGTTCTTTCTACTTCCAGATTATGGCGCCAACAGTGCTCACTGGAAAATTTCAGAAGTTTAGAAATCCTTCTGTAACCAACGCCATCAATATGTTTTGCAACAATAAGTTTGCAAGGGTCTTAGGAAAGCTCTTTGCTTTTACCCATCATGATGATCATGATGTTTCTTGTGTGACACCTTGGTAATGAGACACCTTTTTATAAGCCATCAGTTGAGACTAAACCAGCTGATATTAATTTGCACTGACAAGGGGCAGGATTGCTTTCTAATTACTGATAGATTTCAGCTGCTGTCTTGGCTTTCCATGCCTTTTTGCATTTCCCTTTATTCATGTGTTCAATACGTTTTCCCTGTGTCATTCCATTTTATTATTATTATTATATTATACAGGATTTATATAGCGCCAACCGTTTGCGCAGCGCTTTACAAAATGAGGCAGATAGTACAGTTACAATTTTATCACACATAACTTAATTTCTGTACTCATTTGTTTTGGTTTCTTTGTATGTATGGATTGCATGGGTTGTTACCGACATGTGGGGAAAATGTCATGCCAATAGCACCAATAGCACCTTTGGAAATAGACCTAGAAAAATGGTGACATGTTCAATACTTATTTTACCCTCTGTATAATATATACAGTGCCTTGCGAAAGTATTCGGCCCCCTTGAACTTTGCGAACTTTTGCCACATTTCAGGCTTCAAACATAAAGATATAAAACTGTAATTTGTTTTGAAGAATCAACAACAAGTGGGACACAATCATGAAGTGGAACGAAATTTATTGGATATTTCAAACTTTTTTAACAAATAAAAAACTGAAAAATTGGGCGTGCAAAATTATTCAGCCCCTTTACTTTCAGTGCAGCAAACTCTCTCCAGAAGTTCAGTGAGGATCTCTGAATGATCCAATGTTGACCTAAATGACTAATGATGATAAATAGAATCCACCTGTGTGTAATCAAGTCTCTGTATGAATGCACCTGCACTGTGAGTCTCAGAGGTCCGTTTAAAGCGCAGAGAGCATCATGAAGAACAAGGAACACACCAGGCAGGTCCGACATACTGTTGTGGAGAAGTTTAAAGCCGGATTTGGATACAAAAATATTTCCCAAGCTTTAAACATCCCAAGGAGCACTGTGCAAGCGATAATATTGAAATGGAAGGAGTATCAGACCACTACAAATCTACGAAGACCTGGCCGTCCCTCTAAACTTTCAGCTCATACAAGGAGAAGACTGATCAGAGATGCAGCCAAGAGGCCCATGATCACTCTGGATGAACTGCAGAGATCTACAGCTGAGGTGGGAGACTGCACAAATCTGCCCTTTATGGAAGAGTGGCAAGAAGAAAGCCATTTCTTAAAGATATCCATAAAAAGTGTCGTTCAAAGTTTGCCACAAGCCACCTGGGAGACACACCAAACATGTGGAAGAAGGTGCTCTGGTCAGATGAAACCAAAATCGAACTTTTTGGCAACAATGCAAAACGTTATGTTTGGCGTAAAAGCAACACAGCTCATCACCCTGAACACACCATCCCCACTGTCAAACATGGTGGTGGCAGCATCATGGTTTGGGCCCCCTTTTCTTCAGCAGGGACAGGGAAGATGGTTACAATTGATGGGAAGATGGATGGAGCCAAATACAGGACCATTCTGGAAGAAAACCTGATGGAGTCTGCAAAAGACCTGAGACTGGGACGGAGATTTGTCTTCCAACAAGACAATGATCCAAAACATAAAGCAAAATCTACAATGGAATGGTTCACAAATAAACATATCCAGGTGTTAGAATGGCCAAGTCAAAGTCCAGACCTGAATCCAATCGAGAATCTGTGGAAAGAACTGAAAACTGCTGTTCACAAACGCTCTCCATCCAACCTCACTGAGCTTGAGCTGTTTTGCAAGGAGGAATGGGCAAAAATTTCAGTCTCTCGATGTGCAAAACTGATAGAGACTTACAGCTGTAATCGCAGCAAAAGGTGGCGCTACAAAGTATTAACTTAAAGGGGCTGAATCATTTTGCACGCCCAATTTTTCAGTTTTGTATTTGTTAAGAAAGTTTGAAATATCCAATAAATTTCGTTCCACTTCATGATTGTGTCCCCACTTGTTGATTCTTCAAAAAAAAATTCAGTTTTATATCTTTATGTTTGAAGCCTGAAATGTGTCAAAAGGTCGCAAAGTTCAAGGGGGCCGAATACTTTCGCAAGGTACTGTATGTTAGGGTATGTGGGACATAAAAGGAATACATATACTGGGAACTTGTTTACAAATGAATACTTATTGCAATTTTTTTTGCAATAGTAGTTTTTAAATTGTGGACAAAAACTTTAATTTCAATATAATTCTCAGTAGGTGAAAATAATATAAATCACTTTGTGTGCACCAAATGCTTTTGGAAACCCAGATATTAGCTTGTAATTGTAGCAGTGACATCACTGTGCTGTACATAGCCTGTGCAGAGAGCAGACGTGTGGGAGGGACACAGCAGGCCCCACCTACCAGAGCCTGCCTGCAGAAAACTACAGGAAGGGTGGATATATGATCAGTCATTCTGTACAAGGAGAGAGATCATGAGTGGCCGGTCGTTATTACAGGAAACTCCCTTGCAGAGGCAAAATTCCACACTTAATCACTGCAATTCATCATCATTTGCACTTTGCATTGGCATTTTCGAGCTTAGTGAATGTGGTGAGATTTCAGTTAGCAAAGAATACCTAATCGCATACAAGGAAAATAAAAAAAACGATTTTTGCTTGCACATGATTGTATGGTGGCAGTCAGCTTCACCTCATTCTTAGGCCTCATGCATACTGGACATTTTTAACCACATAAGGACCGCCGCACGACAATATACGTCAGCAGAATGGCACGGCTGACGTCCCCTTTAAGAGCCCAGCCGCGGGTCCTGCACGCGCTGCCGGCACGCGCACGCGAGAGCTCCGTGACCGCGCCCGCGGGACCCGCAGACCCAATCGCCGCCGGTGTCCCGCAATCGATCACAGGAGCTGAAGCCAGTTCTTCACTGTGGCAATGTCAGTGATCGTCTGTTCCCTGATATAGGGAATGACGATCACTGATGTCACACAACCAGCCCCGCCCCCTACAGTTAGAAACACACATGAGGTCATACTTAACCCCTACAGCGCCCCCTAGTGGTTAACTCCTTCACTGCATTGTCATTTTCACAGTTATCAGTGCATTTTTATAGCACTTTTCGCTGTGAAAAAAAAACAATGGTCCAAAAAATGTGAGAAAAGTGTCCGATGTGTCCGCCATAATGTCGCAGTTACGAAAAAAATTGCTGATCGTCGCCATTAGTAGTAAAAAATAAATTATTAATAAAAAAGCCATAAAACTATCCCCTATTTTGTAAACGCTATAACTTTTGCGCAAACCAATCGATAAACGCTTATTGCGATTTTTTTTTACCAAAATTAGGTAAAAGAATACATATCGACCTAAACTGAGGGGGGGGGGAAATTTATACCTTTTTTGGGGATATTTATTATAGCAAAAAGTAAAAACTATTGAATTTTTTTCAAAATTGTCGCTCTATTTTTGTTTATAGCGCAAAAAATGTAAATTGTAGAGGTGATCAAATACCACGAAAAGAAAGCTTTATTTGTGGGAAAAAAAGGACGCTAGTTTTGTTTGGGAGGGGTGGGTCATATTTAAATTACACTACTGGATTTATATAGCGCCAACAGTTTACACATCGCTTTACAATATAAAAGGGAGACAATACAGTTACAATACAATAAAATACAAAATACAAGAGGATTAAGAGGACCCTGCTCAGAAAAGCTTACAATCTAATGTGCACTAACTCTAGGCATATTTCGTGCTTGATCATTAATTTCAGTGGTTGATATAAATTAATATTGTGGCCAATGAAATGAATTAACACCCATGTGCTTGACCCACGCAAACACACTTTCAGTAGATGAACTCCACTGAATTCTTTACCAACCAATCAGATTTCATACAATGTCAAATATTTCACATGCCATGACTTTGAGAAAGTACTGTGCATAATATGAAACATGTCAGAAGAGAACCTGTACCTGCTCACTATTTAATGAAAGGAAGAATAATATTTTGTTACTTGGTGTGTGGCATTCCTGTTGCAGTCAATTCAGATTTTATTTATCAGTAATCCGATTTCAGTAATTTGATAGCAGATTGGCTGCAATTAGTTAAGCAGGCCATAGACAGAGCAAATTTCTTTCCTGCAACCACGGGTTGCAGGAAAGAAATTCCCACGATTCTCCCATGAACACAGACAGTGCTGACAAGGGAATCCCCCCTGCCAAGAATTGGGGGGAGGGGCAGTGGCAGGCGAGGGAAAACAGTGATTATTGATAGCGGCTTTGGAAGCCACTAGCAATAATCGCAAGTGAATACGGCAGGCTGGTTGTACCCAAGTTGATCGATCAATTTGGTACATTCAGCCTGCCCACGTGCGGTTCAAATCTCAACCAGTTCATGCTAAATCAGCTAAGACCCGTGCTTTCCGGTTGTTCTTGGGCTTACCTGGATGATCGGTATCCCCGGAAGCCAATTTGGCGGTTGCCACCGCTGGTAACAGAGATGAGCAGAGGAAAGATGGCCTCTGCCCTTCTCCATGGCTTAGGAGGACCGGAGCATTTTTTTTTTTTTATCTAATGCTTTAGATTAAGAGAGATTGACCCCACATCTCTGCATAGCGTCTTATTGACCCCACATCTCTCCATAAATGTTTACATTACTTGTGATACAAATAAAACTAATCATTTTAACACTATGGGGTTGGTTTTCTAAAGACAAATAGACTGTGCACTCTGCAAGTGTAGTTGCTCTAGAGCTTAGTAAATGAGCAGAAGCTCTGCTGAGTTCCATCATCCAATCACGTGCAAGCAAAATTTTTTTTTTTTTTTTGTTTTCTTTGCATGTGCTTGGGTATTCTTTGCAAATTGAAGCTTTACCTCATTTACTAAGCTCAGGAGCAATTGCTCTTGCAGAGTACAACTGCACTTTGCAAAGTGCACAGTCTATTTGTTGTTAGTAAATCAACCCCTATATCTCCTCTGTAACTCTAAACTGGTAACCTGTAGAAAAGCGTTGCCTATAGAGATTTTTAACTGCTTGCCGACCGCCGCACGCACTTATACGTCGACAGAATGGCACTCCTGGGCAAAAGGACGTACCTGTACATCCCCTTTAAAGGGGAGTTCCAGCCATTTGTATGTTTATTAAAAGTCAGCAGCAACACAAAGTGTAGCTGCTGGCTTTTAATAAACAGGCACTTACCTGCTCCAGCGCTCCAGCGACGCGCCGGCCGGGGCTCCGCTCCTCTCCCCCCCCTCCCCGGCCGGCGTCTTCATCTTCAGTGTGGGCACCCGGCCGAGACAGCTTTCGGCTTCACGGCCGGGCACCCACTGCGCATGCGCAAGCGGCACTGCGCATGCGCGAGCGGCGCGGCCCGGCGCCGTGTAATTGGCCAGGAGATCGCCTATGACCTGTGACGTGTCCTAGGCGATCGCCTACAGCAGCCACTTCCTGAAGGCGATTAAGCTTAGTCGCCTACAGGAAGGAGGAAGTGGGACAGGAAGTCCCACTCGTGCTGAAGCCCCCACTCCCCCCCCCAAAAAAATTACATGCCAAATGTGGCATGTAAGGGGGAGAGGAGTGGGTTAAGAGGAAGTTCCAAATTTGGGTGGAACTCCTCTTTAACCTCCCTGGCGGTATGATTCTTTCCGAAAAAACATGCTGAAAGCGGTACCATTATTTGCAAGGAAATTTGGCGTTTTATATTGTAGGTCTGTAATTTTTAGAAATAACTCACTTAAATCTGACCAAACAAGATTCTAATAGGCATCCCGGGTATGACATTTTTTTAAAAACAAAATTATAAATTATAATATAATAAATAATTATAAATAATTATAACAAATAATAATATAATTATAATAAAAATTATTCAATAATGTAATCAAATTAAAATCACTGAAATTTGCTCAGTTGCAGAATTGTTGCTGTCATTATTTTTTTTTTTTTATGACGAATTTCCCCACAAATCGCTATCGCACAATTCTGCAAGTGATTATAATTTATTATCGCTGTTTTTTAGCTGATCTAAAACTATTTTTGACATAAAGGGACACTTTTGGTTGCTATGGACAATCTACAGTTTGCAGGGAGAAAGAAACGTTTTTATTATATAAAATGACATGCATGACACAGGACAGACCACTAGGGACAGGGGGGTTGTGGTTTTTTTACATACAGTACTGTAATCTATAAGATTACAGTATACTGTATGTAAGGTGTTTGTTTACGTTTTTGAATTTGGCGCCGTTCTCCGTCCCCGTGCGTCGTAACGTCGCAGGGAACGGAGATCGGCGTCACACGGAGGCACTATGTGAATCGAGCGAGGTCCCGCTCGCTCACACAGCGCGGTGGCATCGCTGGATCCAGGGACAAGGTAAGTAAAAAGTGCCTGTGGATCTAGCGAGGCAAGCCCGAGACTGACTCGGGGTTACCGATCGTAGCAGGAAAATCTAACCCCGAGTCAGTCTCGGGAACACCGCCAGGCAGGTTAAGGAAGCAGCATTGTGAGCCCGACCACGGGTCACAATATTTGGGTTATATACTGTGTCTTGTTCTTTTTTAACTTATTAAAAAAAATATGTATTGTGTTTAAAAAAATTGCTGCGCAAAGACTGTGTAACATAAAAAATTGCAATGGTGGGTTTTTCAATTTTTTAGGTCCCACGGTATCTGTGCAGCTATTTTTTTTTTAAACATTTTTTACCCCATCACTTCATTTTCCTCATATATGCCTGATGTACTATGTACTTGTATGAGAAAGTATCCTATTCTCTTTGTATTGCTTCCTTTGTGTAAAATCCCTGGTGTACCTGCCAGTCCCTCTGCTTTCCTATTAAAAACTGATCACACTAAGCAGGAAGGCACACCGTGCTCTCCCACAATGATCAGACTACTTTTTTTTATTTACATTTTTTTTTTTTTTTTTTACCCAGTATCTTTATTTACATTTTTTAATCACTTTTAATGCTATCGCAAGTGATGGACAGCATTCCATGTGATAGCATGGGCTGTGACAAGCCCTTTTCACTGAGAGATCTGGGGTCTACTATATTTGATCAGATGCCTGTTTACATCCTGGCGAAACCAAAAGTGAAAAGATACTCATCACTTCCAGTTTCTTAGGCCATAGAGATGATTGGGATGTTTCAATCCTCGATCATGGTATGCTTGCGGAACCGCCAGGGTTAGTCCTAGGCTCTGGGTGGGACAGGAGACCCCGGAAAGGTGGCAGAAGGGGGGACCCCCTTCTGCCGCATGAAGAAGCAATCCCTATATAGCTGCTAGGGTTGCTATTACTTTAAACAGCATCACCAGCAGGAAAAAAAAAAAGATACCAGGATGATGCTTGTAGCTAGTGATGCAACGGATCGTCATTGATCCGCCATCCGAACGGGTCAATATGTTCGGATCGCCACACCACGCGCTCCGCAGAGCGCTCCGCTGCCTCTGCCATAGGAAAGGCCGCGGCTTCGGCCTAGCTCCGGAGCGGCGGCCATCTTGGGACACCCGGCGGCCTAGGTGAGCTGCGCGCTGACGTCATCACCCCTCAACTGCTCGTGGATCTGTTCGGCCAGCTTCTAATTCTGGTAAGATTAAACACTAGCAGACAATCTTACTATATTGAGTGGGGGAGATGTCCATTACAGTGGGGGAGATGTCTATTACAGTGGGGGAGATGATGTGGATATTACAGTGGGGAGATGACATGGACATTACAGTGGGGGGGATGAGGTGGATAATGGATATTACAGTGGGGGAGATGTGGATATTACAGTGGGGGGAGATGTGGACATTACAGTGGGGACTATATATGGTGGTGATCCGAAAAATGATCCAATCCGTGGCTCTGATCCGAGGAACGATCCGAATCGTGAGTTTTTTGATCCGTTGCACCCCTACTTGTAACTGTAGGCATCATCCTGGTATCACCATTCAAGTTCCAGGACGCCATATGACATCCTACAGGTGGGAAGTTTTTAAACAGAATTATGGCCACATGTTACCCAAAAACACCAGCTTGGACTCCCTGCCCTACTGTGGTATGTTTATGAGTGTGTCAATATGAGTAGGGTAAGTACATTAGACTAAGCTCCTTCAGGGACATGGACTGATGTGAATGATATATGTTTGAGGAAAAACACTGCATATTATTTCCAAAAAAAGAAAATCAATGTTTTACCATCTGTCGGGCAGGCTTGTACGGGATGAACCCAGGTCATAGTCAACTCTATAAAGTTCCGTTTCCTCTTTCATGAACCCTTATAAGTGGAATGTCCCTCATAAACTATCATTTGAGCGCTATTTTCAGAGGGTCACTATTTTCTTTCCTCATACAAGTTCAAGCCAGACACATATAAAGTTATCATAGATGGAATGGTAAATTCATTAAGAAGCAGAAACAATGCGAGAAGAACAGGATATCCTGTAATATCACAGGGCCTGCTGGTGTGACTTTCCCTTCTGAAGTTATATTTCTTTGTTTCTTTTCTCTACTTTGAACTTTGAATGAAATAATGAATCGCTATTCCTGATGTAGCAATAATTCTCTAGGACATATTTTCTCGCTTACAAGATATATTTAGATCCCTGCAGCCATCTGTTCTGCATCTCGGTAAATTTTAACTTCTTGTTTATCTCCCAGAGTTCTTCAAATGCAGTAAATTCGATGTTAGAGAAGAAATCCTGCATCCTGATGGGAGATGGTCAATCACAGACTCTTTGTTTGGGATGGGGGGGGGAGTAAATTGCTTAAATACTTTCAGCTTTGGAGCTAGTGGTTATTTGTGAAAGTGGAGAAGCTTTTTTAGAGTGATTGCCTGCATTTGGGAAATGTCATTGACTGGTAGGAATTCTATCATTTGGCTTGCAGTGATTGACAGTGGCTTGAGAGGTCCTAATTATGGCTAAAGAGATTTCTTTCCCATGCTCGAGTTACCTATATCAGCCCAGATGTATAAGGTTATTCATGAGAGTGTGATAGGGCCCAGCATAGCATTATTGAACAGAAAGTCCTATTGATTGTGTGTTTGTGTTGGCCGTTTCATCGGTATCGTGGCCTACAATGAATGTAATGTTTCTTAAACACAGAAAGGATTGTAGGCTTAAAACAATATAGGCTTGCAATGTTCTCCCAATACTATCCCAGCACACACAGAACACTGTTTACTAAGGAGAGTAATAATTACAGCTATGATATGGTAAAAATCTCAATGTTTTACTTGCTTCTTAATTTAATATATTACAAATGGATTGGTAGCTTAGTGGTCCTGTCCTGTTGTTATTTGTATACGTAAACCTCAGGCCTCGTACACACAACCGAGTTTCTCGGCAAACACCAGCAAGAAACTTGCTGGGATTTTTTTTTTGCCGAGGAAACTGGTCGTGTGTACACTTTTCGACGAGGAAACTGTCGAGGATCTCGTCGAGCCAAAAAGAGAGCATGTCTTCTTTTTCCTCGACGGGAATGGAGAAACTTGCCTTGTCGAGTTCCTCGACAGCCTAACAAGGAACTCGACGAGGAAAACTATGTGTTTCGCCCGCTGAGTTCCTCGGTCGTGTGTACGAGGCTTTAAAAGAGTCAAACTCTTATGCCCTGTACACATGATCGGTCCATCCGATGAAAACGGTCTGATGGACCGTTTTCATCGGTTATTCATTAGTCGTGCCTACACACCATCGTGTCAGAACGTGGTGGCGTAAAACACAACGTGCTGAAAAAAGAAGTTCAATGCTTCCAAGCATGTGTCAACTTGATTCTGAGCATGCATGGATTTTTAAATTTAAAACAAGATTGCTTATTTTTAACCTATGGATAAATAACCGATGGGGCCCACACACGATCGGTTTGGTCCAATGAAAACAGTCCATCAGACCGTTCTCATCGGTTTGACCGATCGTGTGTACGCAGCATTATGGGTTTTTAATGCATTCTTTATGCAGATTGACCAATTCTATTTTAACAGTTTTTCCTGGTCACTAGGACAGAAAGTGATGGGAAATCCAAAATGTTAGGATTATCACCAGTACAGGTGGTAGAGGTTAAATCTGACAATGAGGAGCCCCTGTACCCAGGGCAGGACTTAGGGTGGTGGGGGCCCCTGGGCTTGAGTCACTTTCGGGCCCTACCTTCTATACATTACTTTAAATAGAACAAAAATGATACATACACAAGCTATTTATTCTCCCACTTCAAAGGGGTATGCCTAGGGAAGCAAAACAGCGTAAAATTAATGTGTGTATGGGGATAAATAATCCAATATCACTACAAAGAGCCTGGCAAGGAAAGAGCTTCCGCTGTACCTGTCAGATGTAGAGGGATCATATAATTCCGCTGTACGAGCCGTCACGTCTGTCCATTGATAGTCGCTGCAGCTATAAATAGTGTCATTCGGATGCCCGCACATGCGCAGAAGAATGACCGGGCGTAATGACGTCACCGCGACCGCGTTGCATAATGATGACGCATAGTCATCAATAGTAAACATAGCATTGTCCCAAAGGACATGATGTATACTGCGCATGGGCACAAAAAAGCACTGACACAAGTCAGAGTGCAATGTATTCAAAGGGCAAATCCAGCAATTGGAGCCAAAGTAACATGCCACATGCAGCAAAAGGACAGACACCGGGCATAATATTGCAAAAATAGCTTCACAAGGGTAATAATAAAAAGACAGTTTGTCTACTTGGACAGAGGACACAAATGATCAATGTCCCTAGAACAGGTAAAAATGCTAGACCAATCAACACATTTTAAATGAAAAATTAAATGACTGGCATATTATTGAAAACAATTTACCGTAAGCGGGCGGGCCCCCTATTGGGCGGGGCCCATGGGCTTGAGCCCAGTGAAGCCCAATGGTAAGTCCTGCCCAGCCTGTACCAATGGCAACTATCTAAGGGATTTTCCTTTATTTTGAGAAGATTTCCCCTCACTTCCTACTGTGTCTGCAGGATAGAAAGTACAAGTGAGTCTTCCCAATGAGGCATGTAGAGCACAAAAAATATTATGAGTGTTCTAACTATCATTTACTCTATCCAAACTTAAAAAAAAATTATAAACTTTAGGATGCTTATAAACCGAGGTATCTGGATCTTTGACATTTTTAGTACTATAGATCAGTGTTTATCAACCTTTGTTTCAGTCAAGGCACCCTTTAAAAAATATGGACAGTCTTGAAGTGCCCCATTGTAAAATGTAAAAACTATTCTAATAGTTTTATATAAAGCAGCAGCATCCACACAAGTTGGACACCCAACATTAAAGGTGATTTATTCTTTCAAAGCCAATATACTTTTGAAAACTTGTCTGATAAGTATTCCAATGTTTTTCTCCATCGCTCAGCTAATGTGACCCCAACGCTGATGGTGAGGGGCAGGAGAGGGGGATATAAGGATGCTGTGCAGGCAACTGATATCCTCCAAATCAACTGATGACGCCATTGGCTGTTAGGATGCCAGCAGCAGGAAGACTGTAATGATACACCTGTGGCTTTGTGCAACGTAAAGGCAGGTTTCATCCACATGTCAACTTGTATACAAGTTTTGGGCAATTTTTTGGCATTTTGCCAAGGCACCTCTGAATAAAAATGAATGCATCCTTGGCACTCTGGTTGAAAAAGGCTGCAATAGATGATTTGTCCTTAATCCAACATTTACCTCAATTATTTAGCACTTGTTGGGCTATTTCCCCATTGTAGCCTAGGAGAAATCAAGAGCATGTGGTTGCCCCTCAGAGGGGTTGATTTACTAAAACAGATGCATTCAGAACCTGGTGCAGCTGTGCATAGTAACCAATCAGCTTCTAACTTCAGATTGTTCAATTAAGCTTTGACACTAAAAAAAAACTGGAAGCTGATTGGTTTCTTTGCAGAGCTGCACCAGATTTTTTACTCTGCAGTTTTAGGAACTCAATCCTTAGTTTTTTCTGAACAACATCAGTCAAATGAATTCCACCTTGCCGGATCTCATGTAAGCCCAGGTTCACACTGGGCTGTGGGAGGGAAGCTGTGAGAGTTCAGCTGAACTCACACGATTTCACTTCCGCCTGTCAATCCCGATTTCGGACGCGATTCCAGAGACATCTGTGCAGGTTTCTGCACAGATGTCAATGTAAATCGTGGCCCGAAATCGTAAAAAGTAGTACAGAAACTACTTTTTGAAATCGGTGAAGCATTGCAGATGGGGCATTGCACCGATTAGGACGGTGCCATTGCCGGCAAATGCAGCCAAATCACATGTCAAATCATACCAAGGTGAACCAGGGCTAAAGCCAAAAATAGTCTTCCTGCATGATTAATATTTTTCAATATAATCAATACTTAGGGAGATAGCCTCGCATTCATTAAGACAAGATTCTCAGCCCCTGAATGGTTATTTTAACATACAGTATACTGTACCTAAAGCCAAAATTGTAAAGCCCCATCAGATTTTATTTTGCATCTGTTTCCCATGAAGGAGATTTCCCTTCACTTCCTATCATGTAGATACAACAGGAAATCTCTCCTTAGTGAGGGAGACCCCTTTGTATACAAGTGTCCCCACTGGAAGATTATTTCCCATCTATTCTGGTGGCAACTCAAAATTATAGATTTTCCCCAAACTTTCAGTTCAGGTGACAATGAGGGTAAAAACCTGAATGCGATTCTAGTCCCTCATCATTGTATTCATTACCAAAATTCTATTTTTTTGAGGTTTAGACTTGTGGCCAGCACAATGCAAATTGCATTTTTTTATGTTTATTAAAAGTATAAAGAGGACCATATCGAAAAATAATGTATTACTGGTAAAATGTCAGCAGAAGGGTGCTGGTAGTGCTACAGGGTCATGGTTAATAGATTTGGCAATCTACCAGACCCAACATGTTCATTACTGTGAGTAACAAAAAAAAAAAGTATTGTATAGGATAGGCTATCCCTTTAGTGTTTTTACATACATATGAGATGGGAAATAAGGACAAGTAACATCTGTGCAGCTTGCTAAGACCAATTAGACAAAAGCTGAAAGTTGCTCTCATCTCCTGGTCAGTGTTCGAGATATCACATTCAAGGTTGGCTTTGCAGACTTCTATGTCTATGCATTTGTATACATAGCAATGTATAACCCTGGACGATTTTCCGCATTTCCGTGTGGCTTTATCATAAAGAAATGAGAACTGGATTTGGTTCCCAGTTTTTAGCCTAGTTTTAGACAGTAAACATTTTCTCAAGTGTATTAAAAGCAGCAATCTACAGAACCTCAAATTAGAAAACGACAGAAGTGGCAATAGACTGCTGAGATCAAAAAAAAATATTTTGAATTTAACTGTTTCATTTTTTTTTTAATAGGAAAAAAAGATATTGGCAGACTAGACCAAAGGCGACAAACTTACCGAGGAGGGTCTGTATTATTAGTAATTAGCGGTCTCACTTTGTAAGCATACTAATCTTGCAATTAATTTAGCAAAATCCAAACTTCCCCTTTGAGAAAAATAACACATTTCAATAGCGTACGTGAAAACAACGTGGAAAAAGAGTGAATAGAAAGTTCACTAAAGTATTGGAATCCTTGAATTGCAGTCTCTGCTCTTGTACAGAATACAATTTTAAAGCATAGGAAACATATTCAATAAAGAGTTCATATTCTAATTGGTCATTATGGGTTACTGGGCTTAAAGGGGAGTTCCAGGCATTTTTCATGTTTATTAGAAGTCAGTAGCTACAAAAAGTATATCTACTGGCTTTTAATAAACATACACTCACCTGCTCCACGTTCCAGCGACGCGTCGGCCGGAGCTCCGCTCCTCTCTCCCCCTCTCCAGCCGGCGTCCTCATTGCTACTGTGGGCACCCGGCCGTGACAGCTTTCGGCTTCACGGCCAGGCATGCGCGAGCGGTGCTGCGCTGTCTGATTGGAAAGGCAATCGCCTGGGACCTGTCACAAGTCCCAGGCGATCGCCTACAGGGAGGGGCCGCCAAAAGGCGATATGATGTATCGCCTTAGCGGCCCCTCGGCGGAAGGAGGAAGTCCCACTCCTCCTGAAGCCCCCAGTCCCCCCCCAAAAAAATGACATGCCAAATGTGGCATATAAGGGAGCGAGGAGTGGATTAAGCGAAAGTTCCACTTTTGGGTGGAACTCCGCTTTAAGAGTTACGCCCTAAAGTGTAGCCAAAGCCAATCTGGGTGTACTAGTAGGGAACTGTTTGAACCCCTGACATTTTTTTTTTTTTTTTTTTACAACTATATCCCATATGGGAGATTTCCATTTATTCCTGTTCTGTAGACACAACAGGAGATGACAGGAAATCTCTCTAAAACCATAGAAGTTGCCTTTTAGTCAGTTGTCACCAAAATAGGTTTCCCTATTGGAAGATTGCCTCCAAATTCCTGTTCTGGTGAGAAAACGTTGGATTTACCATCACTTTCTGGTAAGCATAGTCTCTGGTACAAAAAAAGAGTAAGACCCCTTTCATGCTGGGGTGCTTTGCAGGCGCTATAACACTAAAAATAGCGCCTGCAAAGCGCCCTGAAAGAGCCGCTGCTGGCAGGATGGTAAAAAAAGTCCTGCTAGCAGCATCTGTACCGCTATACAGCAGTATACCGCTCCTCCACAGCTCCTACCCATTGAAATGAATGGGCACCACGGCTATACCCTTTTTACCACCGACACACCCACCGCCAGTGTGAAAGGGACCTACAGTACCTGTCGCCGAGAATGTGTTTCCAGCACGACGGCATTGCGCTGATTCTCGGCGACATGGTGCCGACATCTCGCACTCGCTGGAATAGAAAAAGCACATTCCAGCGAGCGTGTCATAGAAGCGACGGGGATCTGACTTAGATTCCCACCAATTCTAGCCGCGACGTTTGGTATGAATCATGAGAGGAAACTCCACGCCAAATTTTAAATAAAAAAATGGCATTAGTGTTCTCCCCAGGGGCATACCAGGCCCTTAGGTCTGGTATGGATTGTAAGGAGAACCCCCTACACCGAAAAAACAGCGTGGGGGTTCCCACAATCCATACCAGACCCGTATCCAAGCACGCCACCCGGCCGGTCAGGAAAGGAGTGGGGACGAGCGAGCGCCCCCCCTCCTGAGCCGTACCAGGCCGCATGCCCTCAACATGGGGGGGTTGGGTGCTCTGGGGCAGGGGGGCGCTCTGCGGCCCCCCACCCCAAAGTACCCTGTCCCCATGTTGATAAGGACAGGGCTTCTTCCTGACAACCCCCTGCCCCAGAGCACCCAACCCCCCCATGTTGAGGGCATGCGGCCTGGTACGGGGCTCAGGAGGTGGGGGCGCTCGCTCGTCCCCACTCCTTTCCTGACCGGCCGGGCGGCGTGCTTGGATACGGGTCTGGTTTGGATTGTGGGGGAACCCCCATGCTGTTTTTTCGGCGTAGGGGTTCTCCTTACAATCCATACCAGACCTAAGGGCCTGGTATGCCCCTGGGGGGAACCCATGCCGGAGTGGAGTTCCCCCTCATGATTCATACCAAACGCCGCAGCTAGAATTGGCAGGAATCCAAGTCGAATCCCAGTCGCTTCTATGACGGCTTTTTCCCATCGCGGCGAGCTCGAAGGTGGTCAATCTCGCCGAGAAAGGGAGCGAGATCGACACAATATCGCGGTCACCTACTGTAAGGCTCCATGTACACGGGACATTTTTACAACCTCTCCTGAATGATTTAACTTGACAGATAGTAACCCATGTTTAAAAGGTTATTTAGCCATGTTTACATGCCGTGTTTAGACGCGTTTGCGTCTAGAAGCATTTAAAAAAAAAAAATGTAATGGCCAAAAACGAAAAACGCCTATAAACAAAACGCGGCTAAACGTGGGTTACTGCATTTAGCCGCGTTTAGCCACGTTTGGCATCTGAAACATCAGAAACGTTGGCGTCTGAACTCATTTTTTTGCCTTCAAAAAAAGGCCTATAAACGCAACTGACTAAAAATTATAGTAAACGAACCTCTGTACATGTACACAGAAGATAACATTGAATTAGTTTAGGGGCAGTTGAAAAAACTGCCTCTGAACGTCCGTTTAACAGCAGCAGTGTACATTATTATTATTATTATTATTATACAGGATTTATATAGCGCCAACAGTTTGCGCAGCGCTTTACATCAGGGAAGACAGTACAGTCACAATACAATCAATACAGGAGGGATCAGAGGGCCCTGCTCGTTAGAGCTTACAATCTAGAAGGGAGGGTCAAGTGGAACAAAGGGTAGTTAGCTGTGGGGGATGATCAGATGGACTCAAATGAAAATACAGTTATGTGTGGGAAGGGTAGGCTTCTCTGAAGAGAAGGGTTTTCAGGGATCCTCTAAAAGCTGATAGAGAAGGAGATAGATGGATAGATTGGGGTAAGGAGTTCCATAGGCATGGAGAGGCTCTAGAAAAGTCCTGGAGACGAGCATGGGAGCAGGTGATGAGAGAGCTAGAGAGTAGGAGGTCTTGAGAAGAACGAAGAGAACGTACAGGTTGGTATTTAGAAACTAGGTCAGTGATGTAGCTGGGGGCAGAGTTGGGCCTTACATGGG
Source organism: Rana temporaria (assembly GCF_905171775.1). Classification (NCBI taxonomy): domain Eukaryota; kingdom Metazoa; phylum Chordata; class Amphibia; order Anura; family Ranidae; genus Rana; species Rana temporaria. The sequence goes on from NC_053492.1 coordinate 78,981,988, forward strand.
GCCTTAAGGTCCCTAGCAGCAATAAACACAGCTATAAAAATGTGACAGATGCTCTATTTCCTCACTAACAAAAATGTGTTCCCTTTGGATACAGTTTAGGGATAAAAATATTAAATAAGGAAACTAAGAAAAAATTCTAGGGGGTGGTGTCTTTATTATCCTTGGACATGATTGGGTTTTCTTTGCAAAGTGAAGTTTCACCACGTTCACTAAAATCTGGGGAAAATTCCCGCACAATGTGTAACTTCCTTTGCAATGTGAACAGCCAATTATCTTTAGTAAATCAGCAACAGTGTCTCTTTAAATTATGTTTTTTTTAGCTGTCCTGAGTTCAACCTTATAGTATGGTAAATTTCTCAGTATCTGTGTAGGTTTTATTTGCAGTAAACAAATATGTGATGTGTTTATTTTGCAGTGTTTCTTCATTAAGTTCTGTCAGGGAAGCATTTATAATGAAGCAGTCTCAGTAGCTATAACCGCAGTATGATATATGACAAATTATTTTGTTTGAAGTGCTTACAACGTATGGCTTCCCAAGTTATTCTTTTAATAGAAAATTCAAAAGCTGTATACAAAATGCAGTCCTTAAGTTGCCGTGAACAGCTCAGTTAAATTTCTGTCTGGTTTTAGGTTTAATGTAATGCAAAATATTATTACCTTTTTAAACAAATTAATATTCATCCTTTTTCAACCAGTGTCAACATTATAACCGCTTAAGGACCGAGCCTCTTTCTGAGATTTGGTGTTTACAAGTTAAAATCATTTTTTTTTGTTAGAAAATTACTTAGAACCCCCAAACATTATATATTGTTTTTTTTTTCTAACACCCTAGAGAATAAAATGGCGGCTGTTGCAATACTTTCTGTCAAACGGTATTTGCGCAGCGATCTTAAAAGCAACTTAACTTTTAACTTTTTTGCATTCAAAAATAAGACATCACTAAAGTTAGCCCCAATTTTTTTTTATATTGTGAAAGATGATGTTACGCCGAGTAAATTGATACCCAACATGTCAAGCTTCAAAATTGCACCCACCCGTGGAGTGGCAACAAACTTTTATCCTTAAAAATCTCCATAGGCGATGTTTTCAAAACTATACAGGTTACCAGTTTTGAGTTACAAAGTTCTAGAGTTATTGCTCTAGCTCCAATGATCGCAGTGATACCTCACATGTGTGGTTTGAACACTGTTTTCATTCTCGGGCGCTGTTCACATATGCGTGACAGGGCGCGTTAAAATTTGTTTATTTTTTTCTAATTTATTTTATTTTTTAGTTTTACACTGTCCTTTAAAAAATGTGCCACTTTTATTCCTATTACAAGGAATGTAAACTTCCCTTGTAATAGAAAAAAGGCATGGCAGGACCTCTTAATTACACTAAAATACAATATAAAATAAATAAAAATGTTGTTAGCAGAAGTGACGTTTTGACGTCGCTTTCACCCTGCAATGGTATGGAGCTGGGTGGGGGCCATCTTCCCCTCACTCAGCTCCATACCACACACAGAAAAGGACCTGATCGCCTCCGCCACTGCCGGGCAGCTCTGGTAAGCGGCGGACGACAACGGAGTGTGGCCCCTTTCTCGCCACCGATAAAAGTGAACATGCGGTGAATCCGCCACAGAGACCACTTTTAACTGAAACTGGACCACTCACTGAAGAAGAGGATACCGGGGTTATGGCAGCTAGCTGCTGCCATAACAATGATATTCCTCTTCAAAGTGCCGACGTATATCAGCGTGAGATGGTCCGGAAGTGGTTAAATTTTAAATTAGATGCATTGAAACAAAAAAGGCAGTATTTTGATATTTCAGTTTTCATGTGTTAGAACAAGTTTTGATTCTGCTACTATTCCTGCATTCAAACTGATAGGATGGGAATAGAAAATGTAGTATAATAATAGAAATAAATAAACTGTAGAACTACATATCCACTATAAGGCACACACTAGACTGTGAAGCACTGAATATTTTTTTAGCGATGATTAGTAACACCAGTAATGCAAAATCCCCCTAACTTGCAAACTTAAATACAAAAACTACCATTAAACTCAAACTCAAGTCTGGTTGTAAAAGAAAATTCCATCCAGGTCAACTATATATGAAGGATTCTAGCAAGCTTTATTGACTCCTCTTTCGTGGGAAAAAATAGCAACTAAAAAATAACAATATAGCATATACAATTGCAACTCAAGTCATATTGTAATTGAATGTTATTAAAAAATACCTTTCCTTTTCAATCTGTAATTTTCTGTAAAATGCAATACAATATGGCTATCTGGAGGTGTTCTGCACACACCCCCAGAAACATAATTTCTGCTTGTGTGATTGGCTCACTGATTTTCCCAGAAGTCTGCACTAAGACACAAGTCAGATATCAGACATCCTCTGCAACAAAAATGTAATTTTACGACTGACTCCATGGCAGCCTATGTGTGGGTTTACCCTGCCTCCTCTCCAATCCTTTAGGACCCATTCCCATAAGTTTGAGCTCACTGCCAGAGACTGCGTTCCTTTTTTGTCCTCCTCTTTGGACCAATGGAGCATATGCACTTACATTTTTACTTGATGTGCCGTCTGGATGAATGAGCCCCCTGCAGGCCGGAGTCAGGCATACTGATGTAGCGGTGTAAGAGCCCAGAGCCCAGCCACGGGAAGGCGAGTGGCTCCAGGCATAATGTCTCGGTGGTGGGGGGCTGGCTCGTGTATAACCAGGGTGGAATGTCCAGCCTTGTGCAGCTGACTGGCAGGGTCTGAAGACGGTGCCTGTTTCAACAGTACTTCTCTGTGGCAGCGACTTATGCGATTTATGTGACTATTTTTTCTTCTTTCTATCCTCCCTACTTTCTTTCCCTGGCTCTAGTGTCCTCATGCCGTTCATGGCGGCTGAATCGCTTCTGCGTTCAAGGATGTCGTAGCTCTTCCTGGCCATGGCCGCCCCTTTTGCAGCTGTGCTTGGGGAAGATGCTCCCAATAGGAAATCACGTCTAAAGAGGTGCTGATCCTGCAATTTTTCTCACTAGAACCCTGGGTGCAGCAGCTGGTTGATAATTATGAAACCACTGCCATTAGATCCACTTACCACATAGACACAGACAAACAAACAGGGATTTTTTCAGAATAACAAAAGATTATAATCTGCAACAAAGTTTGTTTAAATCCCTGCAATGTACATAGATCACCCAGAGGGGATTTTTCTTTCTCAATGGCAGTGGAGTTACTCTTTAAAGATTTCTACCTGCTTCTGTTCTGCAGATATTTAGAAAGACTATGCCAGTGCACTTCACTGAAAGTAAGTTTTAAGTGGAACAGTCTACCTACAGTGATCATGGGATTATTTGGAGGGTTGTTAAAGAAACATTGTGCCACCACCCTTAGATATGCAGCACATCTTCACGTACCTCACCACTATGGGTGCAGAACATTGCTAGGCGTGCCTTTAATTTGAATGAATAAGTTCTGAAAAATAACAAGCATGCATGTGAATTCTAAAAAAAAACTACCAACAGACTGTGAAGATTAAGAAAATAGGTCTGGAAAGTCAAAAGTGTTGCATACACAGACCAGATATAATGTAGGTAAATAACACTGAAAACAGCTTTTCCTGTGATTATTAAAAAAAAAATTAAGAATTAAAGTGGAGGTTCACCCAAAAACTCAATTTTTAACATTAGATTGAGGCTCATTTTGTGAAGGGGAATCGTTTTTTTTTTTTAAATCTAAGCAGTACTTACCGTTTTAGAGATAGATCTTCTCCGCCGCTTCCGGGTATGGGCTGCGGGACTGGGCGTTCCTATTTGATTGACAGGCTTCCGACAGGCTTCCGACGGTCGCATACAGCGCTTCACGATTTTCAGAAAGTAGCCGAACGTCGGTGCGCAGGCGCCGTATAGAGCCGCACCGACTTTTGGCTTATTTTGGCTACTCGTGACGCAATGTATGCGACTGTCGGAAGCCTGTCAATCAAATAGGAACGCCCAGTCCCGAAGACCATACCTGGAAGCGGCGGAGAAGATCTCTCTCTAAAACGGTAAGTACTGCTTAGATTTTAAAAAAAACACAAGATTCCCCTTCACAAAATGAGCCTCAATTTAATGTTAAAAATTGTTTTTCGGGTGAACTCCCGCTTTAAGGATGTATTCATTTTGACCAAAGCAAATCTGAAATGTGACACTTAATTATCACTAGCGACCAGCATGTGGTGCTCTAGGCAAGAGGTGTAGGCTCTGTGAGGGATCTCTTCACAATCATTGTGCTAAAAATATACCTAATTATAGAAAGAATGTATAAAAAAAATAGTCCTGAACAGCAGACTGGCTCTTCTATCAGAGGCATTCTCTCTATTAAAGTGTTTGTTAACCCCCCCAAAAAATACAGATCCTGGTCTCTTAAAGCAGATTGCACAGCACAGTGCTTGCACTGTGTAATCTGCCCCCCTCTAAACTGTAAAAAAAAAACTGAGCCTGGCACTTCCTGTGTGCCCTCTCTGCGCTGACCACGAAAATCAGGGCTGCTCAGCCCTCATCACCGTGGTCAGAGTACTTCCCTGTATCATACGTATATGTCCTCTCTGCTCTCCCCCCCACCCAACCACTTCTTCCTGCCTGTCAGCCCCCTTTGTGTCTGTCTACGGCCCGGCCCGGCCCCCCGCCGCTATTCTTGTAAAATAAAAACCTAAAATTAATTGACGTTGTATAGCCTCTCTATTAAAGGATGGCATAGCACACTATGTCAGTAGTTTTCAAAAACAAGCATTCTAAATACCATATTTGAGCTGTAGTCAGGCCAGTCACGTGACTCGTGGCCGCTTTACAGCTATGATACAGAGCTTCTGCGGAGGAGACGAGCGGCCACATGATCTCTCCGGCTGATGTCAGAGGGAGATCACAGGCACTCCCGCAGAAGCAATCCATCGGAGCTGTAAAGCGTCCACGAGTAATGTGACTGACCTGAATACAGCTCAAATTAGGTATTTTTGAAAACTACTGACATAGTGTGCTATGCCAGCTTCTAATAGAGGGGCTGGCATAGTCTTATATAGATGGGTTAACAAACCCTTTAATTTTACTAGGGTAAATAGGAAATATTAAAATTGCTCACTAGTGACCATTATGTGGCGCTCTAAGTAAGAGGTGTATGCTATGTGAAAGATCTCTTTGGAACTATTGTGCTAAAAATAGGCCTGGATATAGAAAGAAGGTAAAAAAAAAATAGTCCTGAATAACAGACTGCCTCTACTAGCAGAGATGTCAGTGTCCTAATAGTCCAGTTAAAGCATTTGTTACCCCGACACTTCATATTCCTGATATGTGGCCGCAGTACTATGTACTTGTATGAGAAAGTTTCCCCTTCTCTTTGTATTTGCTTTCTTTATATGAAATACTTGGTGTTCCTGCCAGTCCCTCTGCATTCCTATCAAAAATTTACCACACTAAGCAGGAAAACACAACATGGTCAGTTCTCTAGCTATGCTGGGAATTCAGCGTACTCTCCTTCAATGATCACGCCCCCACTGCACAGCCATTCACTGGAAAGCTCAGTGTCCTGTTGCTGGCCCCCCCCCCCCCCCCCCCCCCACCACCACCAGCACTTATGCAGCTGAGAGCAGAGGGAATGTGATCATTTATAAAATAAGAAAAAAGGTTTTTATAATGTTTTTTTTTTTTATATATATCTATACAAACATATTTTGCCTTTCCCACTATTTTAAACAGCATGGGTTGTTTTACAAGGTGATCATTTAAAATCACTTTAACTCTGGCAACCAAATAGCATGCACGGTCTTTCTTGCTTGCTAAGTGTCATGAATATTTTCTGTATTGAATATTTATGAGTAAAATTAACTTCATACCAATAATTTATAAAAATAATTAAAAAATATAACATACAATGTAAATCTGATCAAAAAAAAATATTATAGTTTCCTTTCAACTTTACACCAACACCATCAGCTTGTTTGTTTACAGAAACACTGGGGCAGATTCAGAAAGATTGGCGTAATTTTCGGCGGGCGTAGCGCATCTCATATGCGCTACGCCGCCGTAACTTAGAGAGGCGAGTACCGTATTCAGAAAGAACTTGCGCTCTAAGTTACGGCGGTAAATGGGCCGGCGTAAGCCCGCCTAATTCAAATTATCAAGGCAGTGGGCGTTTTGTATTACAATGAGCCGTGACCTCATGTAAATGAGGGGCCGAACGAATGCTCAGAGTCACGTCGCAAATACTCCCTAAAATACGTCGGCTCAATGCTTTGTCGACGTGAACGTAACATACGCCCAGCCCCATTCACGTACATGCGTCATCATGCAAACGACGTAAAATATGACGCTGTTCCGACATTTCCAACGTCCATACCTTAACATGACTTACCCCTGCTTTATGAGGGGTAAACTTACGCCGGACCGACGCCTTACGTAAACGGCGTAGCTAAATCCGACGGGCGCAAGTATGTTTCTGAATCAGCGTATCTAGCTCATTTGCATATTATACGCGAAAATCTACGGAAGCGCCCCTAGCGGCCAGCGTAAATATGCACCCAAGATACGACGGTGTAAGAGACTTACGTCAGTCGTATCTTGGACAAATTCTGGCGTACCTGATTCTTTGAATCAGGCGCATAGATACGACGCCTCACATTCGGACTTACGACGGCGTATCTGGAGATACGCCGTCGTAAATCCTTTGTGAATCCGGGCCTCTATGTACAAATGTGCTTAAATTAAGGGTTTTAATTAAAACCAGGAGAATTCACATGTGAAAAGCAAAAAAACTAAAATAGAAATGTAAAGTAATTGTGTATTGGTGACAATAAAATAAACAAAATAAAATCACAAAGAACAAATAGTCCTAATTACAGCCCCAACAACAGCCCCCCCCCCGACTTTTCAGATCAAATTGATTTTTTTTTCTTTATGCAAAATACATTTTTGCACAATGCCCTGTACACACAACCGATTTTCCCATCGGAATAAACTCTGACGTTTTTTCAGACGGAATTCTGCTCAAGCTGTCTTGCATAAACACTGTCACACCCAATTCCGACCGTCAAGAACGCGGTGATGTACAACACTACAACGAGCCGAGAAAAATGAAGTTCAATGCTTCCGACTCGTAGGGTTGTCCCGATACCACTTTTTTAGGACCGAGTACAAGTACCGATACTTTTTTTCAAGTAGTCGCCGATACCGAATACCGATACTTTTTTTAAATGTGTCCCCAAATGCAGCCATGTCCCCCCCATATGCAGCCATGTCCCCCCATATGCAGCCATGTCCCCCACATATGCAGCCATGTCCCTCTAGCCATGTCCCTCACATATGCAGCCATGTCCCTCACATATGCAGCCATGTCCCTCTAGCCATGTCCCTCACATATGCAACCATGTCCCTCTAGCCATGTCCCTCACATATGCAGCAATGTCCCTCACATATGCAGCCATGTCCCTCTAGCCATGTCCCTCACATATGCAGCAATGTCCCTCTAGCCATGTCCCTCACATATGCAACCATGTCCCTCTAGCCATGTCCCTCACATATGCAGCCATGTCCCTCACATATGCAGCAATGTCCCTCTAGCCATGTCCCTCACATATGCAGCAATGTCCCTCTAGCCATGTCCCTCGATGCGGCGGCGCGATGCGGCGGCAGCGACGGGGGGGAAAGGGGGGGGAAAGTATTCTATTTAGGTATCGGGGGTATTTGCGCGAGTACGAGTACTCCCGCAAATACTCGGTATCGGTTCCGATACCGATACTGGTATCGGTATCTGGACAACCCTACTTCCGAGCATGCATCGACTTGATTCTGAGCATGCATGGTTTTTAGTCTGTCGGAATTGCATCCATACAAACTGAAATTCCGATAGAAATGTTTTTCATTGGAAAAATTGAGAACATGTTCTCTATCTAATTCCGTTGGAAGTTCCGACGGAAAAAGTCAGATGGGGCAATATAATACGGACGGAATATCCGATGAAAAGCTTCCGTCTGACTTTTTCCGTCGGAAATTCCGCTCGTGTGTACAAGGCATAAGTAGCTTGATCGGTAAAAATTTGAGCTTTTATTTAGGTGAAATTTCACTGATGCTGAAATCGATCACAACATGGCAAAATGACTTTCACCAAAATAATTCTGCTCATCCCTAGTGCTAATTCCATAGGCTGATGATGTTTCTTTTCAATCCTATTTTAAATCTGGTATATCTTGGATAAATGATGTTCAGTAGCACCATCCACAATATAAAGACTTTCAGCTGGATTCAGAGAGGTTTACGCTGGCGTATCAGTAGATACACAGTCGTAACTCTGAATCTGCGCTGTCGTAAATTTAAGTGTATTCTCAAATTGAGATACACTTAAATCCAGCTAAGATACGACTGTGGGCACCGTCGTATCTTAGCTGTCTATTTAGGCTGGCCGCTAGGGGCGTGAACGCTGATTTATGCCTAGAATGCGCAAATCAGCGAGTCCCTTCTAGATTGTAAGCTCTAACGAGCAGGGCCCTCTGATCCCTCCTGTATTGAATTGTATTGTGACTGTACTGTCTTCCCTGATGTAAAGCGATGCGCAAACTGTTGGCGCTATATAAATCCTGTATAATAATAATAATAATAATACGCCTATTCACGAACGTACGCTTGCCCGTCGCAGTAAAGATACGCCGTTTACGTAAGGCATTTTCAGGCGTAAAGTTAGTCCACCAAAAAGCTGGCCCAGCCAATGTTAAGTATGGACGTCGGTCCCGTGTCGAATTTTACATTTTTTACGTCGTTTGCGTTAGTCGTCCGTGAATGGGGCTGGGCATAATTTACGTTCACGTCGAAACCAATGAGCCTTTGCGGCGTAATTTGGAGCATGCGCACTGGGATATGTACACGGACGGCGCATGCGTAAAAAACGTCAATCACGTCGGGTCACCCACCATTAACATAAAACACGCCCCCTCATCCTAATTTGAATTAGGCGCACTTACGCTGGCTCCATTTACGCTACGCCGCCGTAAGTTAGGAGGCAAGTACTTTGTGAATACAGTATTTGCCTCTCTGACTTAAGGCGGCGTAGCGTAAATACGATACGCCGCCTTAAAGTTGCGGCGCTCTCTCTGAATCCAGCTATTTAGAAATAAAAGCATTGCTATTTTTTTTATAAATCAAACATTAAAATGATGGCAGTGATTAAGGAAAAAAAAAACCAGTAAAGTTAACGGATCTGTCATGAATGCTTGACGTTTGTTTCCAAAAATACCTTTTAAAGACTTTACTATTTCCCTTTCAAAGTGTCCGAGAGTAGTATTTATTTAAATCTATTAAAAAACTTTCAAACAATGACCCCATGCAACCGAAATGATTAATGTCTATGAAATCACTGCCTGGCCTATCGGAATGTAATCTCCACGTCGGCTATGGGCTTGTTGTTGACTGGAGAGGATTTTCTCTGACTTCCAAGAAGAATGCTTTGTTTAACATGGCTGCTGTTTATTTTGTTTCTTTGTGGCGTTTATTTTCCAGGTAGGCCACACGGTTTGGCAAGGCAGAAGTGAACAGCTGTTTGGAGTGAAGTGTCACTTCTTATCCAGGGTTCCCACTTTGAACATTGAACACACTGACAAAGTGAAGAAGGTAGTTATGGCTGGGAAAAAACAGACTTTTATCAAATTCCCAACAGACCAGAAACCAACAAAGGGACAAAGAGACCAAAATAAACGCTAAGCCATTCAAATATTCAACTACCGCGTTTTTGTCAAGTCCAAATTTGCTTGTCACTGTCTACCTTATGTTGGCAATTGCATGCTGTTCATGTTTTTGCCGATTTCTTTTTTTAGTGGGCTGAGTATATAATCTGAATAAAATTGTATGTTTTGTAGAAAAAATAGCAAAATGTTCGAACTGCCAAGAGAGTGCCATGCTCAAATATTTAAATATCTATAAAAAATGAAATATGTCAGTGCCAGAATTGTATGGCTTTGCTTGTAATGCTTTACCCAATACTATTATTACTATTCATATTAAATGTAATAGTAACGCAGACGGCTAAGAATATTTAAAGTGGATGTAAACCCTCACATACACCCAGTGAAGTGAACAACCACAGAGATGATACAAATCTCCATACATGTACAGTATCTCACAAAAGTGAGTACACCCCTCACATTTTTGTAAATATTTTATTACCGTATTTATCGGCGTATACCGCGCACTATTTTGCCCTGAAAATCAGGGCAAAATCGTGGGTGCGCGATATACGCCGATACCCGCTTTCCCGCCACGAGTTTGAATACTGCGCCCGCATATAGCGAGCGCAGTACACTCGTGAATCTTCGGGCAGTCTCGGCGCCTCTCGTACTGACGTCCTGACGTCCTGAGCGTACAGGATGTCAGTGCGAGAGGCGCCCGAGCCTGCCCGAAGATTCACGAGTGTACTGCGCTCGCTATATGCGGGCGCAGTATTCAAAGTCGTGGCGGGAAACGAGCGGGAGGACGCCGCAGAAGGACGCCGGACCCGCCGAAGATGGACACCGGACCCGCCGAAGATGGACACCGGACCCGCCGAAGATGGACACCGGACCCGCCGAAGATGGACACCGGACCCGCCGAAGATGGACGCCCGACCCGCCGAAGACGGACGCCGGACCCGCCGAAGAGGACACCCGAAGCCGCAGAAGGACGCCGGACCCGACGAGGCCGCAGATGGAAGCCGCGCAAGACACCAAAACTGTAAGTACAAAAAAACTAAAAATATTTTTTTCCCACAGGATTGGGGGTCACTTTGGGGGTGCGCGGTATACGCCAGAGCGCGTTATACCGCGATAAATACGGTATATCTTTTCATGTGACAACACTGAAGAAATTACACTTTGCTACAATCAGGGCCGTCTTAATAGCATCATGGGCCCCTGGGCAAAGTAATGCTCTGGGGCCCCTACAATGATGACAGTGCAGGTAAACAGACATGAAGTAGGTAGGAGGCAGATTGCCTCCCCTGTGTATCTATCACTCTCAGTGCCATCATGGGCCCCCCAATTTCGGGGCAGCATGGGCTCAAAGACCAGCTGCTTTGGGGAAAGTGCAGGGGCCCCTGGGCTGTGCCCAGGTGTGCCCTCTCATTAAGACAGCCCTGGCTACAATGTAAAGTAGTGAGTGTACAGCTTGTATAACAGTGTCAATTTGCTGTCCCCTCAAAATAACTCAACACACAGCCATTAATGTCTAAACCACTGGCAACAAGTGAGGACACCCCTAAGTGAAAATGTCCAAATTGGGCCCAAAGTGTCAATATTTTGTGTGACCACCATTATTAGCACTATAAGGCTGAAACCCCACCCCTTCAACCTCTGCAGCATTGATGGCACCACTCATATGTCTATTTCCCAAAGACAACCTCTGGACATGACGCTGAGCACGTGCACTCAACTTCCTTGGTTGACCATGGCAAGCCCTGTTCTGAGTGGAACCTGTCCTGTTAAACCGATATATGGTCACACCGGGCTGCAGCTCAGTTTCAGGGTCTTGGCAATCTTCTTATAGCCTAGGCCATCTTTATGCAGAGCAACAATTCTTTTTTTTCCAGATCCTCAGAGAGTTCTTTGCCATGAGGTGCCATGGTGAACTTCCAGTGACCAGTGTGAGAGAGATAACACTAAATTTGTATTTAAATTGTTTTTATAAAAAAAATTACAGATACAAATCTTACATACTTTGCAAAACAATTTGCAAATCATTCATAAAAATACAAAACATTCTCAGAATACACATAAATACATATAGGTACATAAATGTGAGATACTGTATATCTGCTGTCTTCAGCTTTATACACTGTTTAGAAAGTGCAGGTCCTGTTAGGATTTTCTTTTTCTGATTCACCTGTGAGTGTGGATTCTTGCCATACACTGTGAGACAGTTGATTGGAGGAAAGGCACACACCCCCCCTCCACAACCCCCCTCCACAAACTCACCAACAAACACTGACAAACGTTCAGAGCAGAAGCAACTTGCTCTAGGAAGGGAACACAGGGAAATACTTTTGCAAGGGAAGTGTGTTTGTCTGGGGCTATTTACACACAGGGCGATCCTCAAACTAAGTATGCTTGGCCTTTTACCTATCTCACTGATTGCGCTGAGCAAAGTTCTGCACATGCCCAGTGAGCAGCAGATTCGTGCGCGCATGCGCAGTACGGCCGGCCCTTCATTTGCATGGGGTCACGGCTCATTACAATGAAGCACGCCCACTTCCTTCCCACTTGCAATAACCCCGCCTTACGCCTCGGAATTTAAGTTACGTAAGCGCAATTTTGTGCGCAAATGCGCTGTGGATACGGCACTTACGACACCAACTTAGGGCGCCGTAACTTAAATGACATAAGTTTTGAAAAACTTAATTTCCGCCGCTGGCTATGGATTTGGCCCTTCGTTTTTTTTACATGCCGAAAAACATTATTTTTTTTCATGCCGAAAAATGATGAAAGAGAGATAAGAAAACACTGCAGATATGTGCCCAGCTCAAATTTAACCACTTAAGGACCGCCTAACGCCGATGCAGAATGGCACGGCTGGGCACAAGCACGTACCTGTACGTCCTCTTTAAGTGCCCAGCCGTGGGTCGCGCGCGTGCCGCGCGCCCGCGACCCGGTCCGAAGCTCCGTGACCACGGCCGCGGCACCCGCAGACCCGATCACTGCCGGAGTCCCGCGGTCGGTCACAGGAGCTGAAAAACGGGGAGAGGCGTGTGTAAACACACCTTCCCCGTTCTTCACAGTGGCACTGTCATTGATCGTCTGTTCCCTGATATAGGGAAAGGCGATCAATGACGTCACACGCCCAAACTGCAATTGTCATTTTCACAGTAAACAATGCATTTTTATATCACTTTTTGCTGTGAAAATGACAATGGTCCCAAAAATGTGTCAAAATTGTCCGATTTGTCCGCCATAATGTCGCAGTCACGAAAAAAATCGCTGATCGCCACCATTAGTAGTAAAAAAAAAAAAAAAAAAAATGCAATAATACTATCTCCTATTTTGTAAACGCTATAAATTGTGCGCAAACCAATCGATAAACGCTTATTGTGATTTTTTTTTACCAAAAATAGGTAGAAGAATACGTATCGGCCTAAACTGAGGAAAAAAAAAGTTCTTTTATATATTTTTGGGGGATATTTATTATAGCAAAAAGTAAAAAATATTGAATTTTTTTCAAAATTCTCGCTCTATTTTTGTTTATAGCGCAAAAAAAAAAAAAACGCAGAGGTGATCAAATACCACCAAAAGAAAGCTCTATTTGTGGGAAAAAAAGGACGCCAATTTTGTTTGGGAGCCACGTCGCACAACCGCGCAATTGTCAGTTAAAGCGACGCAGTGCTGAATCACAAAAACTGGCCAGGTCCTTTACCTGCATATTGGTCCGGGTCTTAAGTGGTTAAAGTCTTACAGACTATGCTTTACTGCCTTGTTACTCTGATAGAGACACGATAAACTGAAAAGTCCTTGTTTATGCAACTTCCATAATCTGTTTAGCATTATTCTGCAGTGTATGCATGCTCCATGCCACGTGTCAATCACAACTTCACAAGGCCCGCTGGCTGAATCTGGCCCACCAGGCCATTTCATGTGGCCCTCGCACCTCTCCTCTCTCCAAAATGAAAAAAATAGTTTTGCCTATAGTTTTACTTTAAATCTGAGGGTTTACTATCAATTTAAGAACTAAGGGCCAGATTCTCGTAGATCCGGCGTATCTCTGCGGCGGCGTAACGTATGTCATTTACGTTACGCCGCCGCAAGTTTTACAGGCAAGTGCTTTATTCACAAAGCACTTGCCTGTAAAGTTGCAGCGGCGTAGCGTAAATCACCCGGCGCAAGCCCGCCTAATTCAAATTAGCCGGGTAGGGGGCGTGGAGCATTTAAATTAAAGGGTCACTAAAGGAAAAATTAGTTTTTGCTGAAATGACTGTTTACAGGGTATAGAGACATAAAAGTTAACTGATTCCTTTTAAAAATGATTACAAATAGATTAAATTCAATCATATAATGTCCCTGCAGTTTCACTTTCGTTTTTAAACTGGTTTCATGTTTCTGTGAAGTAAAGAGACCCACAGAACAAAAACAAACAAATCCAGGGCAGTTTTTTGTTTTTAAAATGAATCTGATTGGTTCTGAGGAGTTTTAGACACACAGCTTGGACCACAGTGAAAAGCTGCCATGAGATTTTTCATAAGGAGCCAGACAAGCAGGAAGTGTGGCGATCACAGCAGAATTACAGCTACTTCAAAGCAAAAACGAACAATGAGGACATGAAACCAGGACTGCAGTAAGGTAAAGGAAACTATTTAGCTAAACAAATATTTTCCTTTAGTGATCCTTTAAGCGCGTTCCTGTGCCGAACGTACTGCGCATGCGCCGTCCGGAAAATATCCCAGGGTACATTGCTCCAAATGACGTCGCAAGGACGTCATTGGATTCGACGTGAACGTAAATGGCGTCAAACGCAAACAACATACATTTTTAAATTTCGACGCGGGAACGACGGCCATACTTAACATTGGTTGCCCCTCATATAGCAGGGGCAACTTTACGCCGCGCAAAAATAACATAAACGTCGTAACTTCACTGCGTCGACCGCGCGTACGTTCGGGAATTTGCGTATCTAGCTAATTTGCATACTCGACGGGGAAAACGACGGAGGCGACACCTAGCGAGGAAAAAAAAATGCATTTAAGATCCGACAGCGTAAGAGCCGTATGCCGCGTACACACGGTCGTTTTATGTGATGAAAAAAAAATTACGTTTTTAAAAACGTCACTTTAATTGACCGTGTGTGGGGGAAAACGTCGTTTTATGTCTTCTAAAAAACGACCAAAAAAAATTGAAGCATGCTTCAATTTTATGTGTCGTTTTTCAAAACGTCAACTTTTACTTCACAGAAATTGACCGTGTGTAGCAAAAACGTCGTTTAAAACGACGTTTTTTCATCCACGCATGCCCAGAAGCTACTTATGAAGCAAGCTTCAATGGAAAAACGTGGTGGAACGTAACCTCGCTTTGCTAGAACATTGTGAGAAAAACGATGGTGTGTAGGCAACTTCGTCTTTGAAAATTGAAGTTTAAAAAACGTCGTTTTTTACTTCACAGAAAATGTCGTTTTTTTTCATGACATAAAGTGATGGTGTGTATGCGGCATTACGCCTGTCGGATCTAATGGATATGTATGCGTAACTGATTCTAAGAATCAGTCGCATAGATACGACGGCCCAGATTAGGACTTACGACAGCGTACATGGCGTTGCGCCGTCGTAAGCTCTTTGAGAATCTGGGCCACAGTACACTAAAGCCACTTTGAGAATATTTTCCCTTACAAGGGAAGTTTAAAACTAAACACTTGGACCATATGCCATTAGCTTCTTCAAAACAATGCACAAAAAGCTCCAACGTTTTTTGGGGGCCTTCAATAAATTTAGCAGCCCAGTGCTGCCATGCTCAGCGTGCTTCCTGTGTTTGTACATTTTAAAAGCCGTGTGTTAATCCTCTGAGTATTTCTTCTGTAGGATAGGCAATGCTCTCTTGACATTCCTCCCATCTCAGAGTCACCTGAAAGGGGCAATAACTCAAATGTGCGGACAGAGGCCTGCCAGCTTCTGGAAGTGGTCTCCCTTCATGTCAGCACAGGGCAGAGTTATGACCTCTGATTGTGCATAAACACAACTTTCAGCAACAGCTGGTTCCTTGTTCCAGTAGTTTAGCTTTATCCGGGGTCATACATTAAACACAAAGGGTGGGCTTGTTATCTCCTGGGGGTTTATTAAAGCGCCATGGCCTGTCCCTGCCCTCATCTTCACTCTCACACATCTTCTTCCTAGCTGAGAGATATGTCATGGCTGCTGCAATAAATGGGAAAGAGCTATAGGGGGCATGGAGGGTAGCAAGTTATGAGGGAGCACTTCCTATCAATGGCCAAAGCATTGTTATAATAGATAAAACCCAAATCAATAAAATCCCATATAAGCATTAATGGCCCGGATTCAGGTAGATTTGCCCCTTATTTACGGAGGCGCAGGGCAGCGTTTTTGCCCTGCGCCCCCGCAAATTTACTGCGCTACCCGCGATTCACGGAGCAGTAGCTCCGTAAATTGTGCGTGCGCTGTGTAAACTTGCCCTGCGTAAGGGCGCCTAATGTAAATGATCCCGTAGGGGGCTGGAATCATTTAAATTAGGCGCGCTCCTGCGCCGAGCGTAGAGCGCATGCTCCGCCGGGAAACTTTCCCGACGTGCATTGCGGCAAATGACGTCGCAAGGACGTCATTTGCTTCAAAGTGAATGTGAATGGCGTCCAGCGCCATTCACGAATCAATTACGCAAATTACGGAAAATTCGAACGTCGCGACAGGGGAACGACGGGTATACTTTAGCATTGGCTGCCCCTGCTATTAGAAGGGGCAGCCTTACGCTAAACACGCCAGACGGAAACAACGTAAATTGCGTACGCAGGGCTCGCGCAACATTGTGAATCGGTGTTAGTATGCAATTTGCATACTATACGCTGACCACAATGGGAACGCCCCCTAGCGGTCATCGCAAGAATGCAGCCTAGATATGCGTGGCATAAGAGCCTTATGCCACGCAGATTTTAGGCTGCAGTCGGCGTTACGATGTTCCTGAATCAGGAGCATTCGTAACGCCGGGGCAAGTAAGCAATTGCGCTGTGTAACCTATGGTTACACAGGCGCAATTGCTACTTGAATCTGGGCCAATAAGTGTAACTAAAGGTAAAACATATTTTCTTTTTTCATTTTGGATAGAGTAATGCCCCGTACACACGATCGGAATTTCTGATGGAAAAAGTCAGACGGACTTTTTCCAACGGAAATTTTGACCGTGTGTATGCCCCATCGGACTTTTTTCATCGGAAATTCCAACCGTGTGTATGCCCCATTCTGATGATTTTAGATAGAGAACATGTTCTCTTTTACTCCGATGGAATTCCCATGTGATTTTGGCTGGTCAAAAGTCCGACTGTGTGTACGGGGCATAAGGGAAGTTATAACCCCTGTCAGTTGTTTGCCATTTGTGTCCCATTGGAGAGATTTCCCTTCACTTCCTGTCCCATAGCCAAAACAGGAAGTGGGATGAATTTCTGAGGTGTCACCAGGGTCACCAGAACTAGTGTCCCGATTGGAAGACTTCCCCCTGTTAGCGTTCCAATGTCAAACCAAAATTTGGGATTTTGGTTCACTTTTGGTGATAATGGTAAACAGGACAAAGAGAGGGTAAATCTCCTTACCCACTTTCCTATTGGGCACTTATACCCCTTCTTGCCCAGGCCGATTTTCAGCTTTCAGAGTTGTCGCACTATCAATGACAATTGCGCAATCATGCAACATTGTACCCAAACAAAAATGTGTGTAATTTTTTCACACAAATAGAGCTTCCTTTTGGTAGTATTTAACCACAACTGTTTTTTTTTTTTTTTTGCTAAATAAATGAATAAAGACCGAACATTTTGAAAAATAAAAAAAAACGTTCATAGTTTGTTATAAAATTTTGCAATTAGGTAATTTTGCTCCTTCACTGATGTGCGCTGATGAGGCTGCACTGATGGGCACTGATGAGGCAGCATTGATGGGAACTGATAGGCTGAACTGATGGGTATCGTTGTGGCAACATTGATGTGCACTAATAGGCTGCACTGATGGGCACTGATGAGGAGGCACTGATGGGGCTGTACTGATAGGCGGCACTGATGAGGAGGTACTGATGGGGCTGCACTGATAGGCAGCACTGGTGGGCACTAATAGGTGGCACTGATGGGCAGCACTGATGGGCATTGGTAGGCGCAATGATAGGTGACAATGATGAGAAGGGAAATGATGGGCACTGATTGGCAGCACTGATATATGTCACTTTTAGAGAAGCCAGTTATCGGCTTCTTTCTCCTCTCCTCTCCTCTCCTCTCCTCTTGCTGTCAGAAAGAGGAAAGGAATGCCAATAACCGGCTTCTGTTTAGATCCGTGATCAGCTGTGATTGGACAAAGCTGATCACATGGTAAAGAGACACTGATTGGCCCTTTACCTCAATCTGTGATCAGCTGTGTCCTCTGGACACTGCAATCACAGAGAGCACCACCTGTGCCCCATATGATAGTGTACCAGAACTATCCGGCCTTACTGTAGCCGTCATTTGGCTATAGCAGGGATCCTCAAACTACGGCCCTCCAGCTGTTGTGGAACTACACATCCCATGAGGCAATGTAAAACTCTGACACTCACAGACATGAATGGGCATGATGGGAATTGTAGTTCCTGAACAACTGGAGGGCCGTAGTTTGAGGACCAATGGGCTATAGCGTGGTCAGCAAGTGGTTACTGGGGCAGAAAGAACAATAAAAACTGACAGGAGTTCTTTTCCCCCGTTCGTAAATGTCCGTGGTTGCGGGAATGTGCTAGCACAAATAGCCGAGATCGGTTCGGCTTGGAACTGCGCATGGAAATTGGAGGCAGGGGGTGATGGTGGCTGCGGGGGCACCGCAGAGGGGGATAGAGGCAAAGGGCAATAGAGGCAGGGGGAGATTAGAGGCAGGGGGTGATGGTGGCTGCAGTGGCACCGCAGAGGGGGATAGAGGCAAAGGGCAATAGAGGCAGGGGGAGATTGGAGGCAGGGGGTGATTGGAGGCAGGGGGTGTTAGTGGCAGGGGGAGATTGGAGGCAGGGGGTGTTGGTGGCACCGCAGAGGGGGATGGTGGCACCGCAGAGGGTGGGGGATGGAGACAGGGGTTGTTGGTGGCACCGCAGAGGGTGATAGAGGCAGGGGACTATGGAGGCAGGGGGCCTGGGGGAGATTGGAGGCAGAGGGAAATTGGAGGCAGGGGGAGATTGTGGCACCGCAGAGGGGGGTGAAGGCAGGGGGTGTTGGTAGCAGAGGGCGATGGAGGCAGGGGGGTGATGTGACTAAATAATTTTCCCTTATTATATCGAAAATAACAAAAATATGTTTTTTTACCTTAATATCTACCTTAAATCACATTGCTATTTGCCAAGTGTACTTGTTTGTAGCCTAAATACTGAAATTTGCTCCTAAAAATTTTATTTAGTAACTTTTGTGAAATGCCAGTAAAAACGTGGCTGTGCCAGTAAATTTCGGGTGTCGTGCCAGTAAATTTCAATCTGGTAGGTTGGCAACACTAGTTCCCCTGACACTATGTGCGGCTGCTACCTGTCAGACTCGGCTGTCACTGACAGCTGAAATCCCCATTTATAATCAGGAACCAACTAGAGTGCTTCCTGATCACGTGACCCCATGAAAGTTTAAAGTGTATTTCCACTTTTTGCAGGCAAATTGGGATCATTCACGTAGCATAACTTAAAACACATTTTAAAATTACTTTTTTGCGTTTACTTTCCCAAACTTCCCACCCAGCTTTTGACCTCTATGTAATGTTAAGGAGGTAGCTGAGGAGTAAGTTTACCCTATCTGTACTGTGCTGGCAGATTTCATTATCATTTGTAAACTAAATTTAAACACTGCCTGCATAGGTGTGCGCATGGGGTGTGCTGGGTGTGCCTGGGCACACCCTAATCATCTAGTGCACATAAACATTATCGCTCTGTGTAGCAGCGGCGAGATGGGAAAGATCCCCCTCTTAAAGGCTCCTCTCCTTTACTGTGCTGGCAGGGAGATCAAGGTGTCAGGGCCATATATAGACACTCACATGTGTGTTTGAGCTTTGGGGTGCACACCCTAATGCAATAGGCTGCACACATCTATGACTGCCTATCCTAACAAAGGGTTAAACATCTTAAGACTTGGGTGGTTCATTGTATGTTATTGCTCTACATCTCAGTCTGTCCCCACCCTAAAATCGCTTTGAGTCCTTTTAAAACTGCTCCAAAGAAACAATCAGAAAAGTAAGAAATATTTAAAAATGATTTATTGGGCTTGTTGTGTGAATGGGAAGAACACATACATAGTGGGGGGTTTTCAATGACGACTGCAAAAGTGGAACTACACTTTAGAGCGGTAATAAAGTGTCACTTAACCCAGGACCCTGCATTCACTATATCTGGTCTCCCACAGTACACAGAACATGGACTGCTAAACCGCTAAATAGCTTTTCTCATAAGCAGTATATAGCAATCTTATGATTTCTATCCGTGCCTGGCCGAGCACTGGTTAAAGCTTGTAGGAGGAGTTCTCATGGGAGTGTAGGCCGAACCAGACAACTTAACTTCTAATGATTTGAATAAAACATAGACCAAAATAATTTAAATAACTTTATTGAATAAATAAATAAATTCATTTCAATTTTTTTTTTTTTTTTTAATGGTAATAGAAATGGCCGCGGCACCGTTATTGGTATAAATAAATCTATATAATCATAAATATTCCATTTAATATTACTAAAATTCTAATAGTAACATTTTTAATATTATTTAAATTCTTAATATAACATTTTCCAAACTTTAATCATCTCTTAAGATCTCGCTCAGTCATAGAACTCGAGCGAATACCATAACTAATAAATACAAAGTCCCCCCTTGATTTTAAGGGTGACATACCACATAAGGTGCTGCGACAGGGAGGGAGGGAGGGGAAGCACACTATGCCGTATAGGCCCTGACTGAAAAACCTTCCGAGCAGTGGGCTTTATATAGCCCCCCGCACGTGTACAAAGCCCGGGAAACATGTGAATTCAAACACATGCAGAAAGCCCGGGAAACACGTGAGTTCAAACACCTGCTAAAAACCCGGGAAACACGTGACTCAGAAGCCTATTTTGCCCAGCAACATGACTCATCCTTTGAAAGTCACGTTTTTCCCGCCCAAGCTGCCAGCTACAGTACTTTCAGTTGACCATTTTTTTTTTTTTTTTTTTTATATTATTTCATGGTTGTTCCGCCGGCCACAATCCCATGATGTGGGCACTAATTAATGCCCCCTTTCCATGGGAGTGTAGGCCGAACCAGACAACTTAACTTCTAATGATTTGAATAAAACATAGACCAAAATAATTTAAATAACTTTATTGAATAAATAAATAAATTCATTTCAATTTTTTTTTTTTTTTTTAATGGTAATAGAAATGGCCGCGGCACCGTTATTGGTATAAATAAATCTATATAATCATAAATATTCCATTTAATATTACTAAAATTCTAATAGTAACATTTTTAATATTATTTAAATTCTTAATATAACATTTTCCAAACTTTAATCATCTCTTAAGATCTCGCTCAGTCATAGAACTCGAGCGAATACCATAACTAATAAATACAAAGTCCCCACCAGCCGGATTTTGTCAGCTGACAAAAAACGGCCTACCCCAGCACCGTGGCCATTTCTACCATATTCTGGAGATCCGAATTGAAGATATCCAAACCTATGTCAGATAGGTGGATACCATCCGACCTATAGAGACCAGAAAAACCTCCTTCCAACTCAGTATGCCTATATGAAAAACTGTTCAATATAGGCATAAATTTCTCAATTGAATGATTAACACGCCTCCGAATCTTCTCCAGAGACCTATTCTCCGGGAAAGATAGCCAGAGAAAACGCGGAATCATTTCAGAAAAAATTATTTTAGTACTAGGAAAGGACAAATGAATATGCTGCAAATCGCGCTTAATCTTAAAGATCAAATCTAGAGTTGAATACTTTCCTATGTCATTACCCCCAAGGTGGATTATTAGAATATCAGGATATGGTAAACTGTGAGATAAATTAGAAATGTGGTGACAAAGATTGTCCCAACGCAAACCACGAATACCTTTCCAAAAAATCTTAAAAGAGTCAGGAGGCAAAGACAGATTAGAAGAGTAACATCGTTGACACGCCCGGATGTGAGCCCAATGAACAAATGAATGTCCAATGATCCAGATGGAGGATAATGAACCTAGAATCAGAGAGAAAGATTAGGACGTATATATAAACCAAACCTCTTTGACTCCCATCTACCCAAACTCATAATCACAGACTCATGGAGGCCCAACCTAGCAGCTTCCGTAGCAGCTCCGATACGGAATGAATGGGATGAGAATTTTAAATGACCAAGGCCTAAAGAAATCAGGCATCGCCTGAAAATGGCAGAAAATTGAAACCTTGTTAATGGGGACGAATCTAAATGAACCAGAAAATTACCTATACAAGAAGGTCTTACGGAAATGTATCTGGAAATGACTAAATAAGGGCAAATGACATGATCTCCACATGCATGCAACGTGAGCCAATGACCTTTTCCTACCACATCCGTTTTGGATTTACTAATAAAAACCCGAACCTGTCCCTGGGAAACGCATATTTCACTAAATTTTAAACCCGAACTACTTTTTTTATTATTAGGGACTAGCTCAGAAATTCGAAGAGCCGCAAAGAAAATTAGCACAAATGCTGTCTGAAATAATAATGCTTCGAATTCCGAAATACACACCTTAGATGTATTTAAACAAATTTTTTTTAAAAGGTCTAATGAAACGGGCCTACGTGTATCAGGTGTAAACGTCTGTCTTCTATATCCTTTTAAAGCCTGACGAACCGAAAAGAAACTGTTACACGCTGGGAGATTGTGCAATTTTAGAAAAAAGGAAATTCCTGCTAGGCTCTTGTTGATATAATTAAAAGATAACTTCTGTTGCATAAGTGAACAAAGAAAAGCAAGGACCGTTTGTTCAGTACATGAGAAACCAGCTAAACCCAATTCATCGGCGAACAAGAGCCACTTTCTCCATGCAACCGAATACTCGATCCATGTTTTGGAAGCAATCGAGCCCCTGATAGCCGAAACAATAGGGGCTAAATCAGATCCCAAAGCTGACTCGGGCAGGTGCATCCAACCTGATCCGCTTCTGGAAAAAGCTGTCTGAAACGAGCCATCTGAAAACGAGACAGGCTATCAGCTATCAGATTACTTTTTCCAGGAACATGTTTTGCTTTCACCCAAATATTAAACCTTAAACATAGTAAAACAAGATATCTTAATAATTTTATAACGAATATGGATTTAGAAGAGAGACAGTTTAAAGCGAAGATAACACCCTTATTATCAGAATGTACTAAAATTCGTTTGTTCGCGAAAAATTTTCCCCATAGCTCAAAAGCAACTACTATGGGGAATAACTCGAGTAGAACTATATTCTTGGTTGCCTTATTGGCAACCCAGAATGGGGGCCAAGAACCGCAGCACCAATGGGTGCCCCAGATTGCTGCGAAACCTAGCGAACCTGCTGCATCTGTGTAAAGATCAAGATCGGCTGAAAAAATAAAATCTTCTTGGAAAAAAGTACGACCATTATAATCGGATAAAAATTGCGACCAAACCAAAAGGTCATCTTTCAGATCTGAAGTAAGACGGATATGGGAAAACGGGGATTTAAGGCCAGACATGGCCATAGACAATCGCCTAGAAAAAATTCTGCCAACTGGCATCACCCTGGTGGCGAAAGCCAGTAGACCTAGAAAAGACTGTAGCTCCTTTAACAATACTTTTTTACGACGCAAAAACAGACAAATCGTATTCTGAATCCTAGTTATTTTAACCAAAGGGAGCTGATATTGACACAACCTAGTATCAATACTGATCCCAAGGAATTCTATAAACGTGACCGGAAAAACTGTTTTTTCAGTGGCAATTGGTACACCAAAAAACTCAGAAATGTTCAAAAATAATTTTAGCATTAAAAGACAAATTGGAGAATCAGGGGGTCCTACAAGCAGAAAGTCATCCAAATAGTGGATAATCCCGTTGTAGCCTGCCTCATATGAGACGACCCATTGCAAAAAGGAAGCAAAAGTCTCAAAATATCTACACGATAAGGAACACCCCATAGGGAGACACATATCGTAAAAATATTTTTCCTCAAAACAGAAACCTAAAGAATTAAAACATTCCGGTGCAATGGGGAGGAGTCTGAATGCAGATTCAATATCAGTCTTTGCTAACAAGGCCCCGTTACCAAATGTCTTTATTAGCCTAATTGCGTCGTCAAAACTTGCATAAGATACAGAAGCCAAAGAATCATCAATCTCATCGTTCAATGAATCACCCTTTGGGTATGAAAGGTGATGAATTAGACGATAAGAATTGGGCTCCTTTTTGGGTACAATGCCCAAAGGGGAAATACGAAAATTCTTAAATGGAGGAGAAACAAAAGGACCCGCGACCCTACCAGCTGTAATTTCTTTAATTAATTTTTTCCTCACCACCTCGCTATGCATCAATACCGATTTCAAGTTACTTACTAGGCTGCAGCCGACCCCAGAAAAAATTGGAAGAGTGAAACCTGAGGAAAATCCCTTAATTAAAACCTCAGCTTTCTCCCTGTCTGGGTACCGCATTAGCCACGGGTACATGTTTTGCAGATTCACCGGAGTGCAAGCCTTTGGAGTTTTCCCTACCCTGGGCAGGAAAATTTCTTTTGAAACATTTTGAGACGGGATGAGTCCCGAAACAAAAGGAACACTCGTGCTTGTATCGGCACGACGTTGACCATTTGCACTGTGATTCATTGAATGCATAACAAATACCTTTTTTATAAGTGGGCGGTACATTCTGTGTTGGTAACTGTCTTGAAAAAACTGGTTTCTGGGGGAGGATAAGGTTCAACCATAAACCTACATCCTTCATACCCCATCTTAAATTAGGATAAACTGACATTTTTTGACGAAATGATTCATCATAATTATACCACCCGAAACCTCCAAAATTCCTATACGCTTCCAGTATATTCTCCAAATGTTGGAATAGACCACTGCACTTATCTGGGGATTTTTCACCTAAGATAGCAGAATAAATACAAAAGGCTTGTAACCAATTGTAAAAAGATTTTGGTGCAGTGCGACGTCTATCTTCTGATAACTCATCCTTTTTATTGTCACTTTTCCCCGAAAATTCCTTACCAGGGAGTAGAGTCAATAATTCAATAAAGTCGCCTTTCCAAATTTTTTCTTTTATATTTGTGGTCAAGTGAAAACCCAAAGGAGAGATTTCACATGGGAGAGGCTCTTTAAAAGAAATTTCAGGGATCTGAGAGGAAGTAGGATTATTAAGAAAAGAATCAAAAATACTGTCATTAACGGCACTAACAGACTGAGAAATGTTAGGTAAAGCCTGTGCAGACCACACATTAGCAGGGGATAATTGTGACTGACTAGAAATGACATTTTGTAATTTATTAACAGATTCCAATAGTTGTTTGAAAATCAATTGGTTTGCTAACTCACCACTAGATGTCGCTGCTCCAGCTTGGGACGCTGAGCTGTCATCTCTCTGTGAGCTGCTAGCCGGCCTAGAAAGGAATTCTAGCCGCTGAGGCGCCGTCACATTGTCCAGCTGAGTCTGCCTGGCCACTGGTGACGCTGTCTGCTCCTCCATAGGAACCTGCAAAGAAAAAAGATCCCTCCTTCCCTTCACTGGTGATTGACGGCCTCTACCCCTCCCCGTCGTGACGCGCACTGGAGATGGAGAGGCCGTCCTCTTCTTCTTCTGTATCCGCAGGCTGCTGCGTTGAGGGGTGGTGTCGGAAGTTCCGCCCAGGCTGGAAACCTCATCTTCACGGGCCGCAGAGACAGCAAGGGAGCGCTCGGGTGGCTGGGTCCTGGAACACCTGTAAGGGAGAGATGGTGTCTGAGGCAGCAGCGGTTGCTGGAAAGCATCCGACGGACCCGCAACCTCTCCATCTTCCTCCGCGACAAGGGCAGGTTCCGACTCCATCTCTGCCAGGCACTTCTTCAGCCATTCTTCCCCGCCGTCCTCCGCTGCTCGCTCCAGGATTCGCCTGATGAGATCCTTCATGACCTGAGGTAAGAGGAGATAAAAGATAGAGAAAGAGGGGGGGGGAAGCACACTATGCCGTATAGGCCCTGACTGAAAAACCTTCCGAGCAGTGGGCTTTATATAGCCCCCCGCACGTGTACAAAGCCCGGGAAACATGTGAATTCAAACACATGCAGAAAGCCCGGGAAACACGTGAGTTCAAACACCTGCTAAAAACCCGGGAAACACGTGACTCAGAAGCCTATTTTGCCCAGCAACATGACTCATCCTTTGAAAGTCACGTTTTTCCCGCCCAAGCTGCCAGCTACAGTACTTTCAGTTGACCATTTTTTTTTTTTTTTTTTTTATATTATTTCATGGTTGTTCCGCCGGCCACAATCCCATGATGTGGGCACTAATTAATGCCCCCTTTCCATTCTCCTCTGACTGTCCTATGATGTTGCATGACCCCTGGCTTTCTATCTGGATAGTGCTGATTGGCTCTGTGTTGATTACATGCACCCTCCCCCCCCAAAAAAACTCTCTAGCAATACACATCAAACTGAGCATGTGCAGAGTGCCTCCAAGGCTCTGTACTATCAGGAGATGGATTGGGGACAGTAAAAGAAGAGGGATCAAACAGCTTTTTTATACAAGGCGCAGGATTAACCCGGAAGGTGGAGGAGCGCAAGGTCTCCAACATCCAGCAGCTCCAGGGCTGGACTGGGACAGAAATTTGGCCCTGGACTTCATCCAGACTGGCCCACTTTGACAGGTCTCTCCCAATGGCGGCCGGACAACTCCCGCACCCCCCCCAGCCACCCAAGCCCCCTCTCCCCGTTCACTAGCCATTAGATGCTCTACTTTATTAGAGTAGAACGGCTGGTACTGGTACTCTTATAGGCAGTACCAGTGGGGAAGCTAGACAAGATTTCACCTGGGGAAAATAATCAGTTTGGTGCCCCTCCTTATGGGACAAGATTAGGCAGAAATTAGAAACTCCCAGGCCATAGCTGTTGAGTCAGCTGTCTGTCCCCTCCCCCCATGCTCCTCTGTCACCCCCCCTGCTCCTCCCCCTGCTTCTTTGTTCCCCCCAGGTGAGCGCTGCGGGGAGGGAGAGACAGAGAAGTGGAGGGAGCGGCAGTCCGCTGTCACTGAAGCCGGCCCACTGAGCCATCAGCCCGGGAAACTCCCTGTAGTCCCAATGGCCAGTCCATCCCTGAGCAGCTCTGTGATGTTGTCATGGAGGAGTGGAAGAGGACTCCAGTGGCAACCTGTGAAGCTCTGGTGAACTCCATGCCCAATAGGGGTAAGGCAGGGTTGGAAAATAATGGAGGCCACACAAAATATTGACACTTTGGGCCCAATTTGGACATTTTCACTTAGGGGTGTACTCACTTTTGTTGCCAGCGGTTTAGACATTAATGGCTGTGTGTTGAGTTATTTACGGGGGGGGGCAGCAAATTTACACTGTTATACAAGCTGTACACTCACTACTTTACATTGTAGCAAAGTGTCATTTCTTCAGTGTTGTCACATGAAAAGATAATAAAATATTTACAAAAATGTGAGGGGTGTACTGACTTTTGTGAGATACTGTACATGTAAAACTTATGTATCGAGATTTGTATCATCTCTGTGGTTGTTCACTTCACTGGGTATATATAATTGTATATAATATATTACCAAAAGTATTTGGGACGCCTGCCTTTACACACACATTAACTTCTATGGCATCCCAGTCTTAGTCCATAAGGTTCATTTTTGAGTTGGCCCACCCTTTGCAGCTATAACGGCTTCAGCTCTTCTGGGAAGGCTGTCCACAAGGTTTAGGAGTGTAAAACAATATAACAGAACTTCTGCGCTACACCGATTCACGGTTTTATTTACAAGGTTTAAGAGTGTGTCAAAGGGAATGTTTGATTATTCTTGCAAAAGAGCATTTGTGAAGTCAGGCACTGATGTGGGTGAGAAGGCCTGGCTTGCCCCCTGTGCTCTAATTCATCCCAAAGGTGTTCTATCGTGTTGAGGTCAGGACTCTGTGCAGGCCAGTCAAGTTCCTCCACCCCAAACTCGCTCATCTATGTCTTTATGGACCTTGCTATGGACCTTGCTTTATGTACTGGTCCAAATCATTTCGTAGAGGGTGGATTATGGTGTGGGGTTGTTTTTCAGGGGTTGGGCTAAGCCCCTTAGTTCCAGTAAACCCTTAAAGGATCACTAAAGGAAAAACATTTTTTTGCTGAAATGACTGTTTACAGGGTATAGAGACATACAAGTTAACTGATTCCTTTTAAAAATAGATTAAATTCAATCATATAATGTGCCTGTAGTTTCACTTTCGTTTTTAAACTGATTTCATGTTTATGTGAAGTAAAGAGACCCACAGAACAAAAACAAACAAATCCAGGGCAGTGTTTTGTTTTTAAAATGAATCTGATTGGTTCTGTTAAGTTTTAGACACACAGTAATGACAGCTTACTTAGACCATCGTGAAAAGCTCCCAGTATGATGGTTATAAGGAGCCAGACAAGCAGGAAGTGTGGAGATCAGAGCAGAATTACAGCAACTTCAAAGCAAAAACGAGCAATGAGGACATGAAACCAGTACTGCAGTAAGGTAAAGGAAGCTATTTAGCTATCGGAATATTGTTGGAATATTGTTGACAGATTGCTGACAATAAAAAAGAATTGATTGGCTGCATTCTCGGCGCATTGACCTGTGTTTTGTTTTTATTGAAGTCTTTAATGAAGCTATTCAAAAAGAAAACCTATTTTACATGTACAATATATTGATTCAACTCATGCCAATATATGTATTTTGGTGTGACCCAGCTTGATCTGACTAACCCTACATATCAGAAAATTGACTCATGCTTCTAGAACTATACCAATACATCATTTTAGATTGTAAGCTCTAACGAGCAGGGCTCCTCCTGTATTGAAATGTATTGTAATTGTACTGTTTGCCCTCATGTTGTAAAGCGCTGTGCAAACTGTTGGCGCTATATAAATCTTGTATAATAATAATTACTGGTTGTATAGCTCAGGCCTCGTACACACGACCGAGTTTCTCGGCAAAAACCAGCAAGAAACTTGCTGGGATTTTTTTTTTGCAGAGGAAACCGGTCGTGTGTACATTTTTCAATGAGGAAACTGTTGAGGATCCCGTCGAGCCAAAAAGAGAGCATTTCTTCTTTTTTCTCGACGGGAATGGCGAAACTTGCCTTGTCGAGTTCCTCGACAGCCTAACAAGAAACTTGACTTGGAAAACGATGTGTTTCGCCCGTCGAGTTCCTCGGTCATGTGTACGAGGCTTAAAGCGGAGTTCCAACCACAATTAGCATTTTTTAAATGTATGTCCTTTCATCCTGCGTTTTTATAATATAAATCCGGTCACTTACTATTTTACAATCCGCCGCCGATCCGCATAGATATTCAAAAAAGATAGTTTATAAAACTATATCTACACTGTTGCCATTTTGCTTGTGGGCATTGTGAAGCCTACAGGCACTTACTTCCTGGAAGTCTTGGATGGGGAGTGATAATTGGACAGCGCACTGCATCCTGGGAAATGATGACACACATTTCCCAGGAGCATTAGAGGGAGATGATGTCAGAATCCTAGGTGGTTTCAAAGGCAGATTTCGTGGGACCGCATAGCAACAGGCATTTCCAGATGAGTAAAAAAAAAAACTTTTTTTTTTCTTTTTTAGTCGTAAGCTACAGTTTAAAGCAAAATAGTTTTTTTGATGGAATCTCCACTTTAAGTTTCGTTTTCTACACTTCTATGCAGAACCACTCTAGACCAGGGGTCTCAAACTGCTGGCCCTTCAGCTGTTGCGAAACTACAAATCCCATGAGGCATTGCAAGGCAAATGCCTCGTACACACGACCAGTTTTCCCGTCGGGAACACTGCCATGACAGCTTTTGGCTGGGAAAACTGGCTGTGTGTATGCTCCATGGCAGTTTTCCCGACAGAAAAACTTCTGTGAATCGCGGCGGGTAAAAAGAGAACATGTTCTCTATTTTCCTGCCGCGATTCCTGGAGGTCTTTTTCCCGGCAGTTTCCCTATGGGAAACACTGCGGTGGAGCATACACACGGCCGGGATTCCCAGCCAAAGCTCTCACCGCAGTTTTCCTGACGGGAAAACCTCTGGTGTGTACACAGGGAAAGTTACCGAGCAGGTTCTCGGTTTTCCCCCCCGGGATTCCCAGCGGACTTTTTACCGCCGGGAATCCCTATAGTGTGTACGGGGCATGACAGTAACAAGCATGACTCCCACAGGCAGAGGCATGATGGGACTTGTAGTTTTGCAACAGCTGGAGGGCCACCAGTTTGAGACCCCTGCTCTAAACCAACTGACTACATAGCTATTCAGTGTTCTATATTTTGACCTTCACACTGACTGTACAACTCTCTGTAGGTACAATCACTTTTTTTTTCTATAAGTGTATATATACAAAACATCTATTTATTGATTAATAAAAAATCTGATCCAACAGGTGGATATTTCTGAGCACACTAAACTTTTCGCTATTAGCAATCCCATATAAAGTACTGTATAGGGGTTATCAAGCCTCATTTTCTCTAACATATCTGATCATGGAAAATTATATTAAAATAATGGTACAGTGCAGTGTTGATTTACTAAAGATGCTTCAGCTACCTTAGCCCATCTGTTTCTCAAACAACTAGGTATGAAGTTATGACTTAAGTAAATGTTACCGCTATTACTGGTAAATTTGTATTCCCTAAATAGGGCTGGAGCTAAAAGTATGCAATTACTTTCAGCATGATTGGGTTGTGCTACCCTCAAGCCGTAACTGACAAACTGCATTCCAAAAAATAAATTCATCGGGTGACAAGCTTTTGGTTGGTCTATGTTGATTCTATGGCTGCCTTCCAGCTAAATCCAAATAGCTAACATTACATCATGTGGTGTAATCTTCACCTGAAGGCAAAACCAGCACAACAATACATAGCAGATTATGCCACCTAGTGGGCAAGTTAATGTCTTACTAGTTCAAAATGACCAGTTCAAAATTAGGTTGCAGACTGCAGAATTGGTATATAAACCGGATTCAGAAAGCATCGCGTATCTTTAGGCAGGCGTAGCGCATCTCATATGCGATACGCCGCCGTAACTTAGTCAGGCAAGTAGCGTATTCAGAAAGAACTTGCGCCCGAAGTTACGGCGGCGTATCGTATATGGGCCGGCGTAAGCCCGCCTAATTCAAATGATCCAGGCAGTGGGCGTGTTGTATGGAAATGAATCGTGACCCCACGTAAATGACGCGCTTAACGAACGGCGCATGCGCGCGCATTCTTAGTATCACGTCGAATTTTCTCCCAAAGTTACGCCGGCTCAATGTTAAGTCGACGTGAACGTAACCTACGGCCATCATCATTCACGGACGACTTACGCAAACGACGTAAAATACGACGCTGTTCCGACGTCCATACCTAACATGACTTACCCCTGCTTTATAAGGGGTAAAGTTACGCCGAACCAACGCCTTACGTAAACGGCGTAGCTAAATCCGATGGGCGCAAGTACGTTTCTGAATCGGCGTATCTACCTCATTTGCATATTCGATGCGGAAATATACGGAAGCGCCCCTAGCGGCCAGCGTAAATATGCACCTAAGATACGACGGCGTAAGAGACTTACATCAGTCGTATCTTAGACAAATATTTTGCCGTATCTGATTCTTTGAATCAGGCGCCGAGATACGACGCCTCACATTCAGACTTACGACGGCAGATCTGGAGATACGCCGTCGTAAGTCCTTTGTAAATCCGGGCCTATATTCGGATTAAATACATTCTTGTATGCAATGTCTGCCTTTCAGTTTCCAAGAATATTACAATACAATATCAAACAGATTTTTATGGATATGACAGTATTTATTTTTCAGACTAAACAAACAAGATATGTGTTAAAAGATTATGTGGGAACATTAATGTATTAGTCTATTGAAAGTTAGAGAAGAATTCACTAGCATTGGTGTTCAGTGGGACAAATTCACTAGCATTGGTGTTTAGTGGGACGAATTCACTAGCATTGGTGTTTAGTGGGAAGAATTCCCCATCATTGGTGTTCAGTGGGAAGAATTCACTAGCATTGGTGTTTAGTGGGAAGAATTCCCCATCATTGGTGTTCAGTGGGAAGAATTCACTAGCATTGGTGTTTAGTGGGAAGAATTCCCCATAATTCGTGTTTAGTGGGAAGAATTCCCATTCATTGATGTTCAGTGAGAAGTATTCAACAGCATTGGTGTTCAGTGGGAAGAATTCCCCATCATTGGTGTTCAGTGGGAAGAATTCCCCATCATTGGTGTTCAGTGGGAAGAATTCCCCATCATTGGTGTTCAGTGGGAAGAATTCCCCATCATTGGTGTTCAGTGGGAAGAATTCCCCATCATTGGTGTTCAGTGGGAAGAAATCCCCATCATTGGTGTTCAGTGGGAAGAATTCCCCATCATTGATGTTCAGTGGGAAGAATTCCCCATCATTGCTGTTCAGTGGGAAGAATTCACTAGCGTTGGTGTTCAGTGGGAAGAATTCACCATCATTGGTGTTCAGTGGGAAGAATTCACCATCATTGGTGTTCAGTGGGAAGAATTCACCATCATTGGTGTTCAGTGGGAAGAATTCACTAGCGTTGGTGTTCAGTGGGAAGAATTCACTAGCGTTGGTGTTCAGTGGGAAGAATTCACTAGCGTTGGTGTTCAGTGGGAAGAATTCACTAGCGTTGGTGTTCAGTTGGAAGAATTCCCCATCATTGGTGTTCAGTGGGAAGAATTCACTAGCGTTGGTGTTCAGTGGGAAGAATTCACTAGCGTTGGTGTTCAGTGGGAAGAATTCACTAGCGTTGGTGTTCAGTGGGAAGAATTCACTAGCGTTGGTGTTCAGTTGGAAGAATTCCCCATCATTGGTGTTCAGTGGGAAGAATTCCCCATCATTGGTGTTCAGTGGGAAGAAATCACCATCATTGGTGTTCAGTGGGAAGAATTCACTAGCGTTGGTGTTCAGTGGGAAGAATTTCCCATCATTGGTGTTCAGTGGGAAGAATTCCCCATCATTGGTGTTCAGTGGGAAGAAATCACCATCATTGGTGTTCAGTGGGAAGAATTCACTAGCGTTGGTGTTCAGTGGGAAGAATTCCCCATCATTGGTGTTCAGTGGGAAGAATTCACTAGCGTTGGTGTTCAGTGGGAAGAATTTCCCATCATTGGTGTTCAGTGGGAAGAATTCACTAGCGTTGGTGTTCAGTGGGAAGAATTCCCCATCATTGGTGTTCAGTGGGAAGAATTCACTAGCGTTGGTGTTCAGTGGGAAGAATTTCCCATCATTGGTGTTCAGTGGGAAGAATTCCCCATCATTGGTGTTCAGTGGGAAGAAATCCCCATCATTGGTGTTCAGTGGGAAGAATTCCCCATCATTGGTGTTCAGTGGGAAGAAATCCCCATCATTGGTGTTCAGTGGGAAGAATTCCCCATCATTGATGTTCAGTGGGAAGAATTCCCCATCATTGCTGTTCAGTGGGAAGAATTCACTAGCGTTGGTGTTCAGTGGGAAGAATTCACCATCATTGGTGTTCAGTGGGAAGAATTCACCATCATTGGTGTTCAGTGGGAAGAATTCACCATCATTGGTGTTCAGTGGGAAGAATTCACTAGCGTTGGTGTTCAGTGGGAAGAATTCACTAGCGTTGGTGTTCAGTGGGAAGAATTCACTAGCGTTGGTGTTCAGTGGGAAGAATTCACTAGCGTTGGTGTTCAGTTGGAAGAATTCCCCATCATTGGTGTTCAGTGGGAAGAATTCACTAGCGTTGGTGTTCAGTGGGAAGAATTCACTAGCGTTGGTGTTCAGTGGGAAGAATTCACTAGCGTTGGTGTTCAGTGGGAAGAATTCACTAGCGTTGGTGTTCAGTTGGAAGAATTCCCCATCATTGGTGTTCAGTGGGAAGAATTCCCCATCATTGGTGTTCAGTGGGAAGAAATCACCATCATTGGTGTTCAGTGGGAAGAATTCACTAGCGTTGGTGTTCAGTGGGAAGAATTTCCCATCATTGGTGTTCAGTGGGAAGAATTCCCCATCATTGGTGTTCAGTGGGAAGAAATCACCATCATTGGTGTTCAGTGGGAAGAATTCACTAGCGTTGGTGTTCAGTGGGAAGAATTCCCCATCATTGGTGTTCAGTGGGAAGAATTCACTAGCGTTGGTGTTCAGTGGGAAGAATTTCCCATCATTGGTGTTCAGTGGGAAGAATTCACTAGCGTTGGTGTTCAGTGGGAAGAATTCCCCATCATTGGTGTTCAGTGGGAAGAATTCACTAGCGTTGGTGTTCAGTGGGAAGAATTTCCCATCATTGGTGTTCAGTGGGAAAAATTTACTAGCATTGATGTTCAGCGGTAATGGGCAAATCTTCCCAGGTTTGATTAGCCAAGGGCTTGACAAAACTTAGAAGTGAATCATATTGAAGTCTCTAGGGGTTAATGTTGTTGTTACATTTTAAAAAAAAGCATGGGATGCTGAACAATTTTAAATAGCAAAGCTAGGCTCTACTACAGCAATTAGAATACAGGCATTCACCAAGTTACAAACATCTGACTTACATACTTACAAATGGAGGGAGACAACAGGAAGTGAGAAGAAATCTACCCCTAGGAAAGGAAATTCACTCCTGTAAAAATTATCATGGGAAAAAGGTGTCTCCACTGAAGCTTTATCACCAAGCTGTGTTTCCATGACAACCCAAAATTTTTAAAATACAATTGTTACATGGACAGAAAGTGAGAACTGGTGCACAGACAGCAAAACAAACGTTACAGGGGTGTTAACCCTTCCCTATGTATCCAAGAAACAGTTAAGTTACATTTAACTATACCATAGCCATAGCCGCCGAGTGTGTGACTCGGCCCCGCCCTCGACGCCCGCGTCATTGGATTTTATTGACAGCAGTGGGAGCTAATGGCTGTGCTGCCATCAATCTATCCAATGAAGAGCCGAGAAGTGACGCGTGATCGCGCCCACGGAAATTCGGGGCTCAGGTTAATAAAACAGGGGGGGGGGCAGACACTGCAAGGTGTTTTTTCACCTCAATGCATAGGATGAAAATGATGCAGCGCTGTAGTATGAGCAAAAGGCAGCACCAAAACCAGAAGGTCAGTAACAAGTGAATGCTTTGTTTTGAGCATCCCAAAAATAATAATGGCCCTTTCAATATAAAATAGAAATAAAAAAACCTAATAAATAAAAACTCGACACGGGAACGACGGCCATACTTAACATAGGATACGCCTCATATAGCAGGGGTAACTATACGCCGAAAAAAGCCTAACGTAAACGACGTAAAAAGATGCGCCGGCCGGACGTACGTTTCTGAATCAGCGTATCTAGTTCATTTGCATATTCCTCACGTAAATATATGGAAGCGCGACCTAGCGGCCAGCGTAAATATGCAGCCTAAGATACGACGGTGTAAGACACTTACACCGGTCGGATCTTAGGGAAATCTATGCGTAACTGATTCTATGAATCAGGCGCATAGATACGACCCCGCAACTCAGAGATACGCCATCGTATCTTCTCTGTGAATCTACCCCAGGGTTTTTATTTGCACAAAATGTGGAATGTGCACTGCCTTGTAAAGGCCTCTTTGTATAGCGCGGTCCTAACTCCAATCTTTGAGAGTGTCCATGTTGGAGCATATATAGCAATGGTTAAATCAAGGGCAGGTATGCCCGGAGGGAGCCCATTCCTCCTTAAAGATTGCAGGGACACACCATAAGCTCAGTAGAGCATAATAGTAGCTGAAGGAGTCCAATGTGTCCCCACGCCAAATCCAGTATAATAAATAAAAATGGCAACTGCTCCCATTTATAATGAGCTTTCAGAGTAAGGCATACATGTAAGCGTTTTTCACAGAATCCAAACCTCATCCCCGGTGTTTAGTAAGAAAAATCTACTAGCAATGGTGTTCAATTGTAAGAATCCCATACCATTGAAGAATAGCCCAACATTGGCATTGTGTGATAATAATCCCCCATTATTTGTGTTAAATTGAAATAATCCCCCACAACTGGCGTTCAGTGGTGAAAAGTGACCTGCAGTGCTGTTTAGTGGGTGGAATACTTCAAAAGTAATTTTTTGTTGAAATAATCCCATAACATTGGTGTTCAGTTTGAATAGAAGTAGGACTTAAGGGACCCCAATACCCGAAAGACAAAAAAAAGGGGGGGGCAGTAGGACTAAATTTATACATTTTTTCTTTACCTACTCCTTGTGAGTTTTACCTACTTATCTTTGTACCTCAATAGTCCTACTGCCCCCGCCCCTTTCTTTTCTAGTCTTTTGGGTATTGGGGTCCCTTAAGTCCTACTTCTATTCAATACTTTTTAGGATTAGGATGATGGTACCACGTTTAATATAGTTATGTGTTTTTTTACCAAAGAGGCCAGCAATTAAAAATTGGTGTTCAGTTGTATGACTAGTCCAGCATTGATGTCCAATAGTAAGCCCCATGACCTACTATCAAAGAACCTTCACCATGCGGATAAAATAACACCCTACATTTCACTTATGCTGGGGATTCTAGCTCTGCTATGGCAGCCAGGGGCTGTTGTAGAGGAGCTTTACAGTGGACATGGAAAGAATGGTTCACTTCTGTCTATATTATGTACTTTCATGGTGGAATGAAATCTGATTTTATTTTTGCTATGAGAAATATAATCCTTGGTGTTGCTGGTTCTTAATTTCAGATGTACAGTGATGCTGATATTAAGGAATGTCATAGGGAAAATGATATACTGTATCTGTCTGTGCTTGTAGTAGTTTATTCCAAAACTCAATTGAAAGACCTGGCACTGTAATACATGAGACTGAATATGAGGACACAGCAGTAAAGATAAGGTCCATGCATCATCAGTTTGTTAAACCAAGCATCTCCTTAGCTTACACAGAAATCATTAGAGGTCGCTACTAAACCATTTAATAACAGCAGCACAATCCTGCATTACACCAATTAGAAAACGACTCATACCCCATTACTAAGTCAGTGGTTTGCTTGAGTAAATTATATTAAGACCACAGAAGAAATGACGCATTAAGTAGAAGTCCTTATGGGGAACTTGGACAGAATTTTAAAACTTTTACCAATGATCTGTAGCCTTGAAAACAGGGGGCACAACAAAAACAATAAGATGTTGTAACAGACATGAGCATGAGGAAAGGATGGGGACCCGGGACACTGATGAGTATGCCCCCACCTTCCCAATCCTCAGCTCGACCCTACTCTGCCCTTATCCCTCTCTCTCTTCCCAACCACATTTTTTCTTTCCCCAATATGTTTCATCCACACATTCAGGAGTTTTAATAATACAATAAATAAAGGATTTAACATGTCAGAATTACTATACTACAAGGAACACATACTTGCTGAGTGTGATGTATACAGAATTGATGTATAATGAATTTGTCATAATCTTCATTGTATATTGATTTTCTTTAAACATATTCCGTTATGCACACAACTCTCAAGCATACAGGCTACAACTTCTCTTAGGCCTCGTACAGGCAGAATCCATCAAGAAACTTGGGAGATTTTTTTTTGCCAAGGAAACCGGTCGTGTGTACATTTTCGTTGAGGAAACTGTCGAGGAACTCGACGAGCCAAAAAGAGAGCATGTTCTATTTTTCCTCGACGGGAATGGAGAAATTTGGCTCGTGGAGTTCCTCGACAGCCTAACAAGGAACTCGACGAGCAAAACGATGTGTTTCGCCCGTTGAGTTCCTCGGTCGTGTGTACGAGGCTTTATACACTGCATATATGGTACACAATGATTTGTACTTATGCGCATTAACAAAAAAATTAATATGTTTTATATTTATTACAGGTACTTATATGGCGCCATCAATTTACGTAGCGCTTTACATATATATTGTACATTTACATCAGTCCCTTACCCTCAAAGAGCTCACAATCTAAGGTCCCTAACTCACATTAATATACTAGGGCCAGTTTAGACAGGAGACAATTAACCTACCAGAATGTCTTTGGAGTGTGAGAAGGAACTGGAGTACCTGGAGGAAACCCACACAGGCAAAGAGAACATGCAAACTCCAGGGAGGTAGTGCTATGGTTGGGATTTGAACCAACGACCCTAGTGCTGCTAGGCAGAAGTGCTAACCATTTAGCCACAGTCCTGCCTTTTACGAAAAGAAAATTGTTAAAGGCTACTGGAGAAAAGAAAACCGGGACACTGTGACAATAAGGTTTAATTGTTTAATCTTTGGAAAATAATTGGATTGATCACTATGGCAGTCAACATTTTATTCCAGTTTTCTTTTCTCCTTTTCTTTGTAGTCTCCTTTTCACTAATGTCATACATCTGTAAAGAATACCTACTTTATTATTGTGTTAATATATACATGTGATTTGAAGGACAAAAAAAAAAGTAATATTGTTCCAAAGCTGGACTTGAGGAAATCCTTTCTTTAAAAGCATCCTTTCCAAAAGCGGCATACGTTAATTGTTTACAAAGATGTCCCGTTTCCTGGTGAAATGAATCCCTGTTGATTATTGTAATGTTCATTTTCACTTCATGAATGGAGACAAGTACAAGTTCATTACACAGGAAAATTATCGAAAGCCACGAAGCCACCCAGACAGGACTGCATCCTGGTGGGGGAGGAAGTCGACTCTGTAATGTTACATCTGAGTGATAAAGTGCCTGGGACAATCCATCTCCTGTACATTGCATCAATCTTCACAGCCCTTTTCAAAATTTGTGACAAAAACACAGAAAAAAAGTCAGGATGTCTACTCTCACATGAGGGATATTACAGCAGGAAAAAGGAAAATGTAATTATATATTGTCTGTGACAAAAGTGAAGTCTAGACAGATTTGGCACTGCATATATACATTGACATTTCCTGCTGCAAAAAAAAAAAAAAAAAAGGTTAATGCACATTGCCACCTTCTGATGTGTCAATAATCATGTACTTTAGACACAATGGGTCCATTTTTTGGAGAATGATACACAAAGAAACAAAAACAAAAATACAGGTTCCCTAATTTAACAAAAAATGATCCAGCTTCACACTTTGTGCAATTCATGGACCTCATTGTAAACCCAGATTTCTTTGTAAATTTGCTTTGATGTTTGAGGACGCCCACACATGCTTGGATTGGACCTTCATCAATTGTTCATCTTGGCTAATTGTCCTTTATTTGGAGGGACTGTCCCTCTTTGGGAACCAAATTAATTTGTTCTTCTTTCTTCTCCAGTTGTCCATCTTTTGGGTTTCAAGTTATACTAAACTTAGGGCCCAAGACAAGGTAGATGAGGAGGGGCACCTGCCCTGGGCACATTGTTTTCATATATGAGGCATAGGGCACCAATTTGCTATCTGAGCTCTCCTGATCACAAACATGTACCGCCTTCTGTTTTGCTTCTGGGCAGTACAGTGCTACTCATAGTCCGGAGATAAGAGAAATGTGGGATCCCAGCTGAAGAAGACAATCCCACAGCTTTTGTTTTAGGGGTATGATTTTAGAATTCAAATTTATTTTGGACTTAATTTTTTATTGTATGTTGGTATGGCGTTTTGGGGTTAAACTGCCTTTTTTGCTGCATGTCTTTTCCTAAAAAAAACAAAAGAAAAAAAAGTGGGCTTTGGTTTTAGGTTCAATAAAAGGTTTATTAGAAAATTTTGACAGAAATCAAGGAAAACAGGAACCAAGCCCCCAACAATGGGTGGGACGATCCATAATGTAATACAAAATGAAAAAGTATATATAACGTGTTTAAACCAATAAACCAAAAATTATATATAAAACAGTGCTCAAGTGTGTGTGATCCACACTGTGATGAATAATAAATAATAATAATCCAAATATAAATGCAAATGAGTCAAAAGCCCGTGATAAAAGTGTTCATAGAAAAACATAAAGTTCATGGAAGAGCGAAAAGGAAAAACACTTCTTTCTCTCCTTCACGGTGTAAAATCTTCAAAACATATTCAAAGAAATCTTCCACCACACCCGATGTGAAAAAATAGTGAATCCTCCACCAATAGAAATGGCCACTCACCGGAACTATATGCCTAGCACTCTCGTGTTTTGGCACAGTAGCTTTGTTATAGTTAGTTTACATCAGCAGGCGAGCTTCCGTTCCCAGACAGGTGGACAAGTAAGATCCTCATAAATGAAGAAAGTGTGACATAGTGTAAAACCGTAAAAGTAATTTAATCACAAACCACAAGCAAAATCTTCAAAAGATGCACTCACACAATGCCAAAATGAAAAAGCGTGATAAATACACAGCAAAGATTCCTCTGTATTGTGCGGCTGAAATGCAACGGTCTCGGCGGACCCAGAAAATAAAACCCAGGCAACTCACACCACTCGATCCCCACACTGTGTTGGAAGTGAAATTGAAGCTGGCGTGAACGAAAAACCGAACGCCGGTCACTGGCGAACAAACACGCAACTGGCCTATCTTCTCACGTTAGCAATTGGTCACTGATCAGATGATAACCAAGCTTCCGACATGTTTCGTCGTAAAATTTGACTTATTCATGGAATGAGGTAATACATCTGAGATTCACTGTTTAAATAATGGTGGATACACTTAAAAAATTAAGAAGGAACATGATTCACCTGTGTACTGGCTCCAATGTTAGGTGTCACCTGTGCACTGGCTCCAATGTTAGGTGTCATTTCCTGTGCAACGTTTCTGGGGGTTGGTGAGTAAGCCAATAGGAAATCTTAATCATCCATCCATCATAATTGAGGGCCCAGAGACATTCATCACTGCTAGGATGCGTGTCTCCCATCTAGCAGATTCTTCCAATCACCATAGCTGGTGTATATGGACGGAATTCTGTCAGTTAAAATCGCGCTGTGTGGGCGGAAGTGAGTCATTGTGAGACTCACAGTGTGGGCGGAAGTCCATAGCCACAACATCTCCTCTGGGAGATGATGCAGTGTCAGCAGAGAAGGTCATGCTGTCTTGCCTCATATTTATTTAAACTCTACAATCGTCAGATGCTGCAGAGGGGGACACATCCCATGCAGCAACCAGCGATACAAACAACACTCCTACCGGTGCATTTTCAGCCAAAATAAATACATCGGATCACAGTATTAGGCATATATAAACAATATAAAATAAATATAAAAGACTGCACATTTCTATAAAACATGGATGATAAATATGGAAACAAATGTCAATAATTAAGACATTAATGGTAATACCAAATGTTGAACAACATTATGTATATATAAGGAATGTTACTAAAAAATACAATAAAAGTCAATAAGATAAAAAAACAAGGAAAGTCATGGGTGTTACGCCCAAACTAGACCATATATATAAAAAGAGCCGGAAATATATCATGAGGAAAACTAAAAAGCCCGGAAAAAATATGTATAGTTTTATATGAATCCCACAACAGCTGGAGGGCCCAACTAACAATGAAGGGGAAAATGTTTTATCCCTAAAATTATTAATTAAGGACACACTCAAGGTTAAGGCCAAGGGGTAAACAACCCCTCCTAGATGAATAAGACTACAATACAGAGTGAAAATTCAGTCAAAAACGTCCATTTAGGAATTATTGATAAAACTATTCACGTCTAGTTCGATGTTCATCCCCCGCGGAAAAAGACTTTTGAGGGCGAATATCCAGGACGTCTCTCGCTGTGACAGGTCCCTTACCCTATTGGACCCTCTCCAATTTGGATAAACACAGTCGATCCCACAAAATTGAGCAAGTGTGGGGTCCTGGCTGTGCTTCTCCTTAAAATGGACAGAGACACTATGGTATTTATAACCCTTCCTTATATTGGCCAAGTGCTCTGATATTCTTATCCTGAGTAATCGTTTTGTTCTGCCAACATAAAGGAGGCCGCAAGGGCACCACAGGAGGTATACTACGTGCGATGAATTGCACGTCATAAATTCCTTCAATTCAAAGGTCTTCAAAATCCCAAAAATTCAAAATCCCAAAAAAAGGAAGCTGTAAGTGTAGATAAAGATATTTTTAATCTGAGTAAAGTCACGTTAGACCAGAAGGAACTTAATATTCTGACTACTGGCCTGAAATGTGCACCGAGAAAAAATATGAACAAATTTGATGTGTTCATCGACACACAAAAATTCATCAGAACACTCAATTTAAAAAAATACTTTTTAAGCCACCCGGTGGAATCAACTATGAAGAGTGAAGTTGTGAATAAGAATAACAATATTGACAGTGGACTGAAAAATCGATCACTGTTCAATCCTCAAAATGCAAGCAACCACTTCATTGAGGTATTTAAACAACTTGTGGTTAAAGATATTGAAGACCTACCCCAAAAAAAGAATACCAATCCACAATACAAGAAGGTGTAAAAGCTCTGGAGAAAAAGAAGGATATCATTATCCGTCCAGCGGACAAAGGGGGAGGGGTGGTGGTTTTGGATAGGAGCTTCTATCAGAAGCAGTTAACCGAAATGTTGCAGGATCGTGTCACATATAAAAGACTGGGATCGGACCCGACTGAATCCTACAAAACCCAACTGGATGCCCTTGTTGAGTGGGGTTATCACATCAAGGCCTTAAACAGCAAGGAATACAAGTATTTGGCTCCAACTTTTTGTAGGATCCCTGTGATCTATACCCTACCCAAGATCCACAAAAACCCAACTTTACCACCAGCTCGCCCAATCGTAAATGGGATTGGGTCGATCACTGCCAGACTGGGCGAATATTTAGACAGGTTCCTTCAACCTAGTGTAAAGGCAACTAAAGCCTATTTGAAGGATACCTCTGATTTACTCCGAGCATTGGATGAGGTGACCATAGATCCAAATTTAGAAGTCCATCTTATTACTGCAGATGTCGCGTCTCTCTACACTATTATTCAACATGAAGATGCTGCTCTAGCCCTCAATTGG
This sequence comes from Rana temporaria, assembly GCF_905171775.1. Lineage (NCBI taxonomy): Eukaryota > Metazoa > Chordata > Amphibia > Anura > Ranidae > Rana > Rana temporaria. The sequence goes on from NC_053492.1 coordinate 79,024,668, forward strand.
GCATTAAGCAAGAGAGATGATATTCCGCATGAACAGAAACGGTTCTTGGGCCATGCACTAGATTTTTGTATGACCCACAATTATTTTTGGTTTGATGGTTTTTTCTTTTCACAGCAGGTTGGCGTGGCTAAGGGGGCAAAGTTTGCCCCCAGCCTCGCCAACCTGTTTATGGCTGAGTGGGAGGATAAGCGTATCTTTGTGAATAAAAAGCCACAGGTTGTACTATACCGTCGATTCATAGACGACCTTATTATTATCTGGCAAGGGACTGAGAACGATGCTAAAAACTTCTTGGAAGACCTTAATATTAATAATAACAATATTAAGTTAGATTACACTATTAGCGATCTCAGCGTAAATTTCCTGGATGTGGTGATTGAATATTGTGAGGGATCTTTTAAGACCAAAGTGTTTTTCAAGAGCACGGATCGGAATAGCTACTTATCCATCAATAGCGGACATCATCCGACTTGGATCCGCAATATACCTAGGGGCCAGTTTCTTCGGGTCCGTAGGAATTGCACTGAGGATATTGATTATTTTGTACAGGCCAATGTACTAAAAGACAGATTTGTACAAAAGGGATATGATGAAGCCAAATTGAACTGTACCATCCAAGAAATCTCTACTATCCCTAGGGAGGAATGTCTTAGAAATAAAGACACCATAATGACAACTAACCAACACCAATGTAGTTTTCTATCGGGCTTCCATGCTCAGTATAAAGATATTGAAAATATATTTAAAACACATTGGCATATTCTGAGTAAGGACAGACACCTTAACCAAATTCTGCCTTCATTACCTAGGTTTATTTACCGCAAGGCACCCAATTTTGGAGATAGGGTGGTTCAGAAAATACTAGACCCCCCAAACCTACGGTTAAAATTAGACCTTACTGGTTTCTACCCGTGTGGCAGATGCATCTGTTGTAAAACGGTGAAAATACACAACAGGGGAATTAAGGAAATACAGGGAAGTGATGGTAAGACCTTTGAATTGAAGGAATTTACGACGTGCAATTCATCGCACGTAGTATACCTCCTGTGGTGCCCTTGCGGCCTCCTTTATGTTGGCAGAACAAAACGATTACTCAGGATAAGAATATCAGAGCACTTGGCCAATATAAGGAAGGGTTATAAATACCATAGTGTCTCTGTCCATTTTAAGGAGAAGCATAGTCAGGACCCCACACTTGCTCAATTTTGTGGGATCGACTGTGTTTATCCAAATTGGAGAGGGTCCAATAGGGTAAGGGACTTGTCACAGCGAGAGACGTCCTGGATATTCGCCCTCAAAAGTCTTTTTCCGCGGGGGATGAACATCGAACTAGACGTGAATAGTTTTATCAATAATTCCTAAATGGACGTTTTTGACTGAATTTTCACTCTGTATTGTAGTCTTATTCATCTAGGAGGGGTTGTTTACCCCTTGGCCTTAACCTTGAGTGTGTCCTTAATTAATAATTTTAGGGATAAAACATTTTCCCCTTCATTGTTAGTTGGGCCCTCCAGCTGTTGTGGGATTCATATAAAACTATACATATTTTTTCCGGGCTTTTTAGTTTTCCTCATGATATATTTCCGGCTCTTTTTATATATATGGTCTAGTTTGGGCGTAACACCCATGACTTTCCTTGTTTTTTTATCTTATTGACTTTTATTGTATTTTTTAGTAACATTCCTTATATATACATAATGTTGTTCAACATTTGGTATTACCATTAATGTCTTAATTATTGACATTTGTTTCCATATTTATCATCCATGTTTTATAGAAATGTGCAGTCTTTTATATTTATTTTATATTGTTTATATATGCCTAATACTGTGATCCGATGTATTTATTTTGGCTGAAAATGCACCGGTAGGAGTGTTGTTTGTATCGCTGGTTGCTGCATGGGATGTGTCCCCCTCTGCAGCATCTGACGATTGTAGAGTTTAAATAAATATGAGGCAAGACAGCATGACCTTCTCTGCTGACACTGCATCATCTCCCAGAGGAGATGTTGTGGCTATGGACTTCCGCCCACACTGTGAGTCTCACAATGACTCACTTCCGCCCACACAGCGCGATTTTAACTGACAGAATTCCGTCCATATACACCAGCTATGGTGATTGGAAGAATCTGCTAGATGGGAGACACGCATCCTAGCAGTGATGAATGTCTCTGGGCCCTCAATTATGATGGATGGATGATTAAGATTTCCTATTGGCTTACTCACCAACCCCCAGAAACGTTGCACAGGAAATGACACCTAACATTGGAGCCAGTGCACAGGTGACACCTAACATTGGAGCCAGTACACAGGTGAATCATGTTCCTTCTTAATTTTTTAAGTGTATCCACCATTATTTAAACAGTGAATCTCAGATGTATTACCTCATTCCATGAATAAGTCAAATTTTACGACGAAACATGTCGGAAGCTTGGTTATCATCTGATCAGTGACCAATTGCTAACGTGAGAAGATAGGCCAGTTGCGTGTTTGTTCGCCAGTGACCGGCGTTCGGTTTTTCGTTCACGCCAGCTTCAATTTCACTTCCAACACAGTGTGGGGATCGAGTGGTGTGAGTTGCCTGGGTTTTATTTTCTGGGTCCGCCGAGACCGTTGCATTTCAGCCGCACAATACAGAGGAATCTTTGCTGTGTATTTATCACGATTTTTAATTATGGCATTTTGTGAGTGCATCTTTTGAAGATTTTGCTTGTGGTTTGTGATTAAATTACTTTTTACGGTTTTACACTATGTCACACTTTCTTCATTTATGAGGATCTTACTTGTCCACCTGTCTGGGAACGGAAGCTCGCCTGCTGATGTAAACTAACTATAACAAAGCTACTGTGCCAAAACACGAGAGTGCTAGGCATATAGTTCCGGTGAGTGGCCATTTCTATTGGTGGAGGATTCACTATTTTTTCACATCGGGTGTGGTGGAAGATTTCTTTGAATATGTTTTGAAGATTTTACACCGTGAAGGAGAGAAAGAAGTGTTTTTCCTTTTCGCTTTTCCATGAACTTTATGTTTTTCTATGAACACTTTTATCACAGGCTTTTGACTCATTTGCATTTATATTTGGATTATTATTATTTATTATTCATCACAGTGTGGATCACACACACTTGAGCGCTGTTTTATATATAATTTTTGGTTTATTGGTTTAAACACGTTATATATACTTTTTCATATTGACACTTTTAGAACAGCAGCTGTGATTTCTACTATTGTTGTTGTCCTGAGCGCAGAGGTGTGAATCAATAGGGCGCCATTGTTTGATCACATTTTTTTCCATAATGTAATACAGTATCACCTTCCATAATATAGATTACAGCATGAGTACAATTGCATTACCCGCAAAAACATTTACACCAACATCTCCCGCATACCCCCCCACACATCCAACCGTTGCCTCTCCTAGCCCTGGTGCCCCACTGGGAACCTACTGCGCCCATGGCCAGGAGAAAGCATGAGAATAACACACTGCTGCTGGCCAATTTTTTACTTCTGCCTATCTGTGTCAGATTAAAGTAGAGGAAGTGAGAGCGAAGTAAACATGAGTCAGGCCTCGTACACATGAGTGTTTTTCTCTACAGAATCCATCAAGAAACTTGGTGGCAGAGCTTTTTTTGTGAGGAAAACGGTTGTGTGTATGTTTTTCATTGAGAAAACTGTTGTGGAACTCAACGAGAAAAAAAGAGAACAAGTTGTCTTTTTCCTCATTGGGAGTTTCAATTTCCTCGTCGTGTTTCCCGTCAGGCTGGTTTATGACGAGAAACACGTTCATTGTGTATGCTTAGAAACCCACGCATGCTCAGAATAAAGTATGAGATGGGAGCGTGCCTTCGGTAAAAGTAGGGTTTGTAATGGAGATAGCACATTTGTCACGCTGTAACAGACTGAAAAGCGCGAATTGTCTCTCACCAAACTTTTACTTAACACGCAGTAACATGAGATTAGCAAACGCAGCCCCAAGGGTGGCGCCAGTGGAATCAAACTTCCCCTTTATAGTGCCGTTGTACGTGTTGTACGTCACCGCGTTTGAGAACAACAAGATTTTGTCTTGACAGTGTGTATGCAAAGAAAGCTTGTCAAGATTCTTGACAAGCCTAACAAGGAACTCGTCGAGGAAAACGATGTTTAATTTACGACAAGTTCCACGGTCGTGTGTACGAGGCCTGAGAGATTATTTAATTCAGCTTGCAGTGGACTGGAGGGAGAAGCCATCCTAATCCACCTGATGGCACTACCCACAGTTATAGGCAACTTCTTTCCACAGGGCTGCTTCACCTAGCCAGGGCTTTTTTTCAGCTGGAATGTGGAGGAACGCAGTTCCGGCACCTCCAACATTTATAGTATGTAATGGCAAGGGGTGCTGGGATGTCTATTGTTGTTGGCTGCTGTGGAATCTCTTGCTTCAGGGGTGTCTGCTGTTGCTAGTGGGGAAATGTTTCTGGGAGGGTCTTATGTTGCTGGGGATGGGGGGTCAATTGTTGCAAGGAGTGAGCTACTGTTGAGGGAGGGGTCTATTGATGCTGGCTGCTGGGGAATCTATTGTTGCTGGCAGGGGTCTATTGATGCTTGGGGATGGGGGGCTGTTGTTGCTGGCTGCAGGGTATCTAGTTTATTGTTATCATTACCACATTCTATACAAATTACTTAGCACCACGTGATTCCAAGGGATGGTGCTCAGAGATGGGTAGGAGACAGAGACAAGGGGTGACTTGGATCAAGGGAGTACCTGCACCTATTCTCTGAGAAAAAAAAGCCCTGCACCTAGCTATACAGTCCGGGCCTTTTGGACGCATCTGCTGCTGGCATCACCTCTGTCTGCAGTATATCGGTCGTGGCAAAATTACTAGTCATTTGGATATCCCATGTATGAGGATACACATGAATCTGCACCACAAATCTCAGTGACTTTTGCACTCTAAAGGTCAGAACACATCAGAAGACCTCACTTATCACCTCTCCACAAAATCTACAGGATTATCTACCTGCATCTGTTACAACATCTCAACATCTGCGGCGTTGAGTGTTAGTAAGGGAAGTCTGACAAAGCATTTGAGCAGCTTACCTTACAGCATAAAAAACTGACAAAAGGGTCAGCATGAGGCCATGTTGAATAGGGCTATGCTTAAATCTTACTCTAAGTCTGCTAACCCCAGCCTGCCATCTCCAACAGCATTAATGCATGGTCATGGCGACCGCCGGCTATGCGCATCGGCACCCCCACTCATGCCTGCAAAACCCTGATTAAAGGAGCCGACGTACAGCTACGATGGTTTTCGGGAATGTGGTGACCTGCCGTATAATGACGGCAGCTGGTCGGCAGGGGGTTAATGCTCAGAACTTCATTGAAGTTCAGTGAACCTCCCACAAACTTTACTGAATAATTTTGACTAATTCCTATCTGTTACACAAGACTAATTGTCTGAATTTGGTGTTACTTATTTAGCAGACCACCCCATTAATCAGCAAGCCAAGATGTTTGTGGGCTCCTTTAAACAGAAGTATTGGAAAAGCTTTTTTTGGCCATACTTCTCTTGTGGAGCACAGGAGTGCACTTATGTATGTTCTCCTGTGACCCAGAATCAGCTGACAGCAGGCTATAGCCTGACATGGCAAAGCCACTCCAGGTTTTGAAAGAATCCAGATTATATTGTCAGGATCCACCCAGCTGCCTGATTGACAGCTGGCTCTGGTTCTCAGCACATGGCTGAGAGCTGTAGCCAGCTTCGCCCTTTCCCTCTCCAGTGACAATCACTGCTCTCTGCTCCATGCAGAGCGAGAATTGAGCAATCAGCAGTCAGGTGCTTGCTCAGTTCTTCAACCTAGAGCCAACATGGTACAGCTGCATCATCACAGCAAAGAGTTGAATATGAAGCTTTCTTTTTTTAGAAACCCCAAACATCTCCTTTAACTCCTTTTTATTACAACCCCCTGGGTTCCCATAATCCCCTTGGCCACTCTGATAGATTTTCAATATTCCCCTCTCATAGACTTCAGTGGGGTTCAGATTTAAGTTTCCAATTTTCAGACTTATAATTGGTTTGACGAATGCCCTACAGACTTAGCTTTGACAAATTTGCTCACTAGCAGTCACCACATCTAAAGACTGGTTATCTGCAACACATTAAAACATTGTGTTTGAATTTACTGTAGATATGCTTTCAGCCACTATGCTTTATTATATTGACAATGATTGCCATGCAGCATCGTCCCAATACTAATAACTGTAACTTGTTTTCCTGGTTTAAAACGAAGGCATTATGAAACCATCAGAAAAAATATTACTCTGTACTATTCTAAAAAGTGTGATATGTACTAGGTTTCCTTCCAAAATGGCAAAAAAAGCAAGCCTATTCACAAAGTTGATTTCAGGTTAAGGAAAAAACAAAAACAAATACAATTTCCACAGCTGGGCCTCAGCTGCAACATTTTTAAAGCTTGATGTAGGATAATTTATGTTCTGCGTTTCCTAGTTTGTGATCTACTCCAATGTCCTGTATTGTGACTATTTGTCTCTCCCTGTTACATTGTGGCCTAGATTGCTGATTACATACTCTCCAGTGAATGTACAATATTTATTGCTATTGCCTCTGAAATAATACACTCTATTTTTATTTTACAATACAAATCTGCCTCGTCTCTCCCTTTTACATTGCAACCTAATCAAGCTGTTTACATACTCTTCATCCATTGTACTTATACAGTATGCATGATTATTGTCTCTGAAAAATTATATTTAAACTTTATTGCAGGATAAAAACTCCCTTATATTTGGAATGTGGGGTTGTCCATTTAAAGTGTTTTTGTGTACTCTGTTTTCATATTTTATTAAACTGTGGTACTGTGGAAATAGAAGCACACAATGCCCTGGGTCCCTACAACTCCCAAGGCCACTTGGTTCCTTGTTACTGACCAGAACTGATCCTCAATATTCACCCCTCATAGACTTCAATGAGATTTGAATTTAGGTATCCAGTTTTCAGACTTTACAATGGGTTCCACGAACACACCACAAACATAACTTAGATACATTCACTCATCTCTAAAAGCCTCCACATCTAAGGAATGGACTTAGATGGACTTAACATACAGCTTTAGCCTAATACTAATAGAATGGAACTTGTTACCCTGGATTAAAACTATTAGAAAAAATATTACTCAGTCCTACTATTCCCAAAACTGTTAGATGTAGATTTGCATCCAAAAATAGCCATTTTCCTCTAAAAGCATATTCACAATGCTTCTTTCAGGTTGAGGAAGAAAAGAAAACAAGATGAAATAACAATTCTTTTGGATGTGATTTGACTGTTTTCTTTGAATTGTGTTGTTTGATTTGCCAGCAATCCCATTTTCCTTATTGATGTAGAGGAAAAGCGAGAGAAATATTGGTTTATATTAAAAGGAGAGTATTGAAATGGAGTGTTTTCATTAGTATTAATGCAATAAACAGGACCTTCAAAAAATGGTCCCATTCTCCAGAAACATCACTTTCCTTTATTTCCCTGGCAGTAAAAGTTACATGATCCCTCACTATTTACTTAGTATATAGTCCAACCATTTCTTTAAATGTAAAACTGTTTCTCCAGGGACACTGCGTCTATACATACTAACTTTGGAATGAAGGAGCTGGCTGCTGTTTGATTCCACATCAATCTTTCTCTGCTAATAGCAATCTTTTATGGTACATTATGTAAATATTATCCAGCTATATATGTAAATAGTTCTTTGTCATTGTGGAATATACTCAGCAGCATCCAATATTTCATCACCTGATGAAATAAATTAATTCTTACTTAAAATGGAGTTTCCCATTCTTATGTCAATAGTGTACCTCCAGCGTGATCTTTGTTATGCCCAAGTACCATCTGTTCCTGATGCCTTTTACGGTTCAGTGCAAGGTCTTAAAGCAAAATGATGCTTTGCCCATACAGGATAAAGTAAGAGTTTTGCATTTATGCCTCTGTGCAGATGCCAATACACAGTTATTAATGCCACTTTCTCTCATGTGACAGCACTGGTGATTGGTAATTGACATATAGCAAGGGGATCGTCAGTCTTAACCCTAGGTTCACACCTATGCATTTTTATTAATGCAAAACAGTCCATTTAAAATGCTTTCCTATGGTATACGTTCACATTTATGCGTTTTTGCGTCCGGTGCACTTTTGAAAAGGGTCGGGGGCTTTCTTTCTCCGTTTTGCGTGTAATAGACTTTAATGGAATTGCACCAGATACACAAGTGTTGTGTTTGTAATGCGATTTTTTTTTTTTTTTTAATTTTAACTTTTATTGGGGTTCAGCATAACAGTCAAAATAAAGTACAAGAACATATGTTTTTTCATAATATCCTAAAGAACTACATAAACATAAAACATCCCAAATTATATATATATATATATATATATATATATATAAATATATATATATATATATAAGAAAAAATAAGCTAAACAAATAAACAAAACAAAATTAAAGAGTAATGCGATTTTTCATGTGTTTTTTCTGTTTAAACACTGTATATAGCTGGTTGCTAAGGAAGGGGCCAGGAAGCCAGCCGCCGCGTCCTTAACAATCGATGAGTCATCAACTATCAGCGAGTTCCCCACTGACAGCTAAATGTAAAAAAAAATTGCTGGCAAAAGAAAAATTGCAAATAAAATGGCGCCAAAATGTAACTTAAAAATGGATATCATAAAAAAATATCATAAAAAAGTTGTGGGTAAATCTTATACAAGTTAAGGGGGCTAGGCTGGAAGGGAGCATGTGTCTTTTAGACACATGTCCCTTCTATGACACTACAGTAAGAGGAAAGCCTCCACTGCAGCATTTTTATCGGACATCTGTGGCCAATGGTACTTTACCATTGGCCCAAGACTCCAAGCTGTCCATTGAGCTCAGTGCCTCTGTAAAGACGTGAGAGGCACTGTGCCAGCTTTTATGTAAACTGGCCGGTCTGTATAAAGCTTCTGACAGGCTGCACAAGGAGCCCCGTGTCTCTGAAACCATAGTTCCTAGAAACCCCATGTTGACCAAATTTGGGGTCTCTGTGAACCTCGAAGCTTGATCGCTTTTTTTGTTGTTTGTTGTATGTTCCCTGACTGCACGTCTCTGCCCCAGATCAGTTAGCAGATCGCAGTGCAAACTGTGAATTTGGACAGGAAACAGATTGCATGGGTGTTCCAATTCCAGTGAGGGGAAAAAAGGTTCCTGCAACATTTTCGTGCGAATGCAATGCAAGTTCAGCCATACAAATTGTGTATGGCTGAATTCGCATTGCACAGACATCGCATGTGATCTGTACAGCAATGCAGTGCGAATCACATGCAATGTCTATGTTCGCAATAGTGTGAACACAGGCTTAGAATAAACTGGATTTTGCTGCACTTCTTTGGAAAAAAAAAAATTATATATATATATATATATATATATATATATATATATATATAAAATATTATTTAGTCTGTGGGAAAGTTATAGAGTCTACAAACTATGGTATATGCATCTGAAAATGTATCTACCCTTGTACTTGTCCTGGCTTGAAAATGCCAGGACAGTACAATTACCCCCCAAATTACCCTTTCTGGAATGAAAGTCCAATGTATTTACTAGGAGGCATGGTGAGTTTTTTGAAGTTGTAATTATTTTTCTAAATTTTTTGCAAAATTAAGAAATTTAAAAAATATATTTTTCACAATTTTTTTTTCTACATACTGTTACTAGTTCTGGACAGCATCATCATATAACTAGTGTCAGTGATCAGGGACACTGACTGGTGACAGTGGGCCAGATTCACAGAGAGATACGACAGTGTATCTCCTGATACTCTGTCGTATCTCTGACTTAGGCTGGTCGTATCTATGCGACTGATTCATAGAATCAGTTACGCATAGATATGCCTAAGATCCGACAGGTGTAACTGTGTTACACCGTCGGATCTTAACTGCAATTTAAAAATGGCCGCGGGGGGGCGTTCTCGCTGATTTACACTGAGAAATATGTAAATCAGCGAGATACGGCAATTCACGAACGTACGCGGACCCGACGCAGTGTTGTTACGACGTTTCCGTAGCGGTTTTCCCGGCGTATACTTACCCCTGCTTCTATGAGGCGCAGCCAAAGTTAAGTATAGCCGTCGTTCCCGCGTCGATTTTTGTTTTTTTTACGTCGTTTGCGTAAGTCGTTCTCGAATACGGATGGACGTCATTTACGTAAGCGTCGAAACCACTGACGTCCTAGCGACGCGGACGGCGCATGCGCATTTAAATCGGCGCGGGAACGCTCCTGATTTAAATAGTACACTCCCCCTAGCCACGGAATTTGAATTCCGCCGGGGGATTTACGATCCGCCGCCGCAAGTTTGGAGGTAAGTGTTTAGTGAATTAGCCACTTGCCTCTCAAACTTGTGCCAGCGGATCTTAAATCACATAGATCACGCGGATCTAAAGATCCGCTGATCTATGTGAATCTAGCCCAGTATGTATAAAAATACATATATATATTTTTTTATTTTTTATAAAAATTTCCTTTTTTTACCAGTGCAATACAGTGTTACCATAGTAACACTATACTATTCTGCTGTGATTGGTCACAGTGATCACATGGTACCAGCAGCAAACGGTACATCGCTCAGTCATCCGCTGTGTATGGTGGATAGTGCCACAGTATTCTGCCTACCTGGAACAACGAATGTCCTACCCGGCCTATAGTCAAATTAACTGGGAACTGGTTACATTTTTAGTCAAGTCTGGCTGGAACACTAAGGCCACGTAACACATGTTCCAAACCGATGAGAATGGTCCGACGGGCCATTTCCATCGGTTCACCGCTGAAGTGGCCTGATGGTCTGATGTGCGTACACACCATCGTTCCAAAAACCGATCGGGTCAGAACGCGGTGACGTCAAACACACGACATGCTGAATAAAACGAAGTTCAATGCTTCCAAGCATGTGTCGACTTGATTCTGAGCATGCGCAGGTTTTGAACTGATGCTTTCTGTACTAACCATCGGTTTGGACCGATCGGGCAGCGGTCCATCGGTTCGATTTTAAACCATGTTTTAAAATTTTGGACCGAAGGACAATAGACCGATGGGCTATACACACGGTCGGTTTGGACCGATGAAACTGAACCTCGGTCCATTCTCATTGGGGAAAAAAACGAATGCAGCCACCATATTTAAGGGATGATAAACTGCAATATACTACAATTTTGTTTTTGGGTGAAGATACATTTTATTGAAGCTTTTTCTTGACCTGCTAGGAATTTATTGAAACAGATTTGCAAATTTGCAGATAGGTTCACTTTCCTCTTCTGTTTTAATATTCGTTACCAGTACATAGAGCCAAATTTCTGATTTGCATTTGTGTTCCCATTATAACATACATCACTTTTTTATTTTACAGCCAGTAGCGAGCCATGCAGTTTCAGACATCTCTGAGGCCTCACAACATATGATTTTATTGCATATATTTATATACATTCCTGCAGTTTCTTTGAAGACATTGTTATAAATCAAAGGACAGCAATCATTGCTCCTTGCACTTTGTAGAATTTATGTTTCATGAAATGTTACTTTGTTATTTTACCAGTGGCTATTGATTTACTGGTTGCTTCTCAGTCATCAGCTAATAAATTGAAAGAGAGATATATTTCTTGATGTAAGTAAGTTAGTGATTAAAATATTTATTTACGCTATTTGGCAGGATCTGTAAATTTTAATTATGTCTCTAAGAAGACAGCTAAGAGGACTATCTAATATAGGGAAATAGAAGTGTTTAATAAAGCGTATCACGTGATATGGTTTTCAGGCTAGTTAATGCACCACTTGATTATTTTTGACACACCTGTAAATCGAATAATTGTCTGTATTCTATTTATGCTTTAATTCCCCATATATCAGAGAGATGTTTTATCTGTGTGCAGTGTGTGAACATGGTGGAGCTACTTTGGATCTGTACTAAAAAAAAGTAAATAAGTACAGCAACATAGTAAATCACCAGCTTAGCCTCCTTTTTAAATCCCCTTTATACTTATGTAAAACCCAACCATTTTCTGGCAGGTCAAGTAATGTTCCAGTCCTCCTTTTGCAGTGGGTGGCCTTCTATACTGCAGAGAGCAAGGGGAGTTATCTCAGAGCCATACTCTGTACTATGCTACTGTGATCTAAGGACAGGGCAGCCATCAGGGGGGTACAGGCATTACACCTGTAAGGGGCCCGATGATCCCCAGGGGCCCGGCTGGCCCCCCTCCTGTTTTTTTATTTTATTTTGCATTACATCTGTAGGGGGCCCGATGGTCCCCAGGGCCCCTTAGGCTGCATTCACACTATAACGCGGCGTACGCGGCGTATTTTGCCGCGACAAATTGCGGCGTATTGTACCGCGATTTGTAAACTTTTTTTTTTTTTTTTACAAAACATTTAACATTGTTGTCTATGCCGAACGCCGAAAGACACCTGAAAAAAAGGGTCCGGGACTTGTTTTGAGCTTCAGGCCTTTCGGCGTTCAGCGTGGAGATATGAACCATCTCCATAGACCTCAATTTTAAATCACCCCTCCAGCGGCACGAGCGTCGGGCGTAAATACGCCAAGGTGTGAATGCAGCCTTAAAGGCCCGGCTGGCCCCCCTCCCGTTTTTTTTGCATTACACCTATAAGGGGCCCGATGGTCCCCAGGGCCCCCCTCCCATTTTTTTTTGTCAGCACCCCCCCCCCCTTCCCCCTCGGTGCCCTGTCTGAGGATAACATGATGACAAAGCCCCAGGGGGTGTGTCTCTGACAGCCTGGGCTTACAGGAAGTGAGCTAAATGATGCTGGTCCTCAACCAACCTGGAAGACCAGTGCTGGATATCTGGAGTGCTGGAGAGGAGGTGAGATTTATGGCCAGAGCTGGGTTTTTAATGCTTTTCAGATGCTGGGTTTTATATCTTAAATTTTTTCCTTCCAACTAAAGCTCCATTTTAAAAGACAATTGTAAATAATTGTAATTACATTATTTGGCATATATTATACTATTCTATAATACTATATTTTATTAGGCAAAAGACAATCAAAAGAAAGCCACAGCTTTTATATGTACTTCAGCCTACCTGGACAGTAAAACAGTTCTGTCAGTTTTCATTGTATATAGATAAATTCAGCTTCTGTAAAAAAAAAAGGTTACTAGGAAAATGAAATATTTGTCATGCAGAAACCAGATACACATAGTAGAGATTGAGATCTAAGGCAATATGGGATGTGCAATGTATATTCAGGGCTGTAGGTCAATGTTTGCGACAGGAGTGTCCAATCTGCGTCCCACGGGCTACATGCGGCTCGAAGCAGCTATGAATGTGGCCCAACACAAAATTGTAAACTTCTGTTATAGTGGAACTGTTATGTCCCGTACACACGATCGGTTTTTCCTGTTGGAAAAAGTCTGATGAGAGCTTTTGGTCGGGAATCCCGACCGTGTGTATGCTTCAACCGACTTTTTCCAACGGAAAAACTGCTGGAAAAAGATAGAGAGCAGCATCTCTTTTTTCCCATCAGGAAAAAAAACGGATTGGATATTCCAATCGTGTGTACAAATCCCAACGTGCAAAATTCCTACGCATGCTCGGAAACAATTCGACGCATTCTCAGAAGCATTGGACTTCATTTTCTTAGCTCGCAGTAGTCTTTTACGTCACAGCATTCTTGGCAATCAAAAGTTCACCATACTTTTGTGTGACCGTGTGTATGCAAGACAGGCTTGAGAGGAATTCCGTTGGATAAACCATCCAACTTTTTTCCGACGGGAAAACCAATCATGTGTATGGGGCATAATAGTGGCCAGGAGGAAAAGCGATGACCGGGACACAGAGGCGACGTAGGGGGGAAGCCGTCACTAGAGAAAGCAGATCCCTCTTGTCTTACACTGCACACAGCTTTTGGGTTGATGGCTCAGTCTAGGAGCAGGGGAGACAGTGAGGTTCCTGTGTTCCAGGAGAAGCAAGAGCTGAAGGACACCCAGGGGTTGTAAAGGTACAATTTTTTCCCTAAATAGCTTCCTTTACCTTAGTGCCGTCCTCCTTCACTTACCTCATCCTTCCATTTTGCTTTTAAATGTCCTTATTTCTTCTGAGAAATCCTCACTTCCTGTTCTTCTGTCTGTAACTCCACACAGTAATGCAAGACTTTCTCCCTGGTGTGGAGTGTCATGCTCGCCCCCTCCCTTGGACTACAGGAGAGTCAGGACGCCCACTAACACACAGCTCCTTTCTCTATCTGCAACGTAGAGAGCGTCCTGACTCTCCTGTATTCCTGGCAGAGGAGTCGAGCACGACACTCCACACCATAATCAGGGAAGTGAAGGAGGACTGCACTAAGGTAAAGGAAGCTATTTAGAAAATGTTTTTACCTTTACAACCCCTTTAAAGGAAAGTTAAGCCCTGTACACACGGGCCAGAATCTCGTCAGGAAAAAAACTTTTTTCTGACGAGATTCTTGGAGAGTCAGAATCTCTTTCCGCTCGATTGTACAGACACTCCATTCAAAAGAACTGCCGTATGATGAGCATGCGCTCATCACATTCGATGCCGTCACCGCCATCTTGCTGCACCCTACCTATGCCTAGGAAGCTAGCACGCACGGGTTTCCACGGCGACAGCAAAGGCCTCGTACACACGGCCGAAGTTGTCCGCTGAAACTGGTCCGTCGGACCAGTTTCCGCGGACATGTGCGACCGTGTGTACGGCTGACCGGACAGTTTTCCGGCCTAGCGGACAGGTTTCCAGCGGACAAATGTTTCTTAGCAGGCTAAGAAACATGTCCGCTGGAAGCCTGTCCGTCGGACATGTCCGATGGTCAGTACGACTCATCGGACATGTCCGCTGGCCCTAGAACCCACGCATGCGTGGAAGCATTGAACTTCCGGGTTCGCGCACGTCGCCGCGTCGTCACCGCATCGTCTGTCCACGGGGAATTTGGTCTAATGGTGTGTACAGCCATCAGACCAAATGATCCCAGCGGACATGTCCGATGAAAACGGTCCGCAGACCGTTTTCATCGGACAGGTCCGCTCGTCTGTACGGGGCCATCGTTTTGCTCGTCAAGTTCCTTGTGAAGCCGCCGAGAATCTCGGCGAGCCAACTTTTCCCATTGACTAACGAGGAAATAGAGAACATGTTCTCTTTTTGGCCCGACGAGGTTTCCTTGGCGAAAAGTGTACACGCGACCGGTTTTCTCGGCAGAATACGTCTCCCATGGATTTTCTGGCTGAATTCTGCCGAGAAACTCGGTCGTATGTACGGGGCCTCAGTCTACACACTCTCGGGTTTCTCGGCAGGAAAACACTGCCGAGAATCACAACGAGAAAATAGAGAGCAGGTTCTCTATTTATCTCTTCTTGATTCTGGGCAGTTTTCTTGATGAGAAACCTGAAAGCCTCGTACACACGCACGGTATACTTGGCAAGAAAGCTCTGCCAGCAGTTTTCTTGCTGGTTCTTGCCGAGTATACCGAGCGTGTGTACGAGGCTCAATCCACTGCTGCTGGATTCTCTTGTTTGCCACTATTGTCATTATTGGACAGTTTTGCATTTGCCGGGAATGGGGGGGGGGGGGGGTGGTAGGCTGGAACTTTTCTAAATTTAATAATACATACTTGAATAGAATAAAATAGACAGTACAAAATTCTAAAGACTTTCTTTTCAAATTTGTGAGTCGTAATTTACTATCAGTCACTGTAAGATAAAATGTACTAACTAACCCACCCATATCTATTACTAAACCATCACTTATAGCGAGTGCTCTGCCGGCAGATGAATAGTCGGTCCTCTGCGCGGTCACTTGATAACACGCTGTTTCCAGGGAGTAGCTTTGTAGTGCGCTGCTCATTATAGCACTAGATTTACACAAGTCCATGTGCTCTGTGTAAAAGATTTAACTGGATTTTAATTGCTTTTCTTGCTTTTTCTTCTTCGTTCTCCTTTTAATTCCCAGGCTTAGGGAATAACTCAGTAAACTTTTATCTAAACGGGGCTGTAATATTGTAAATGGGAACCAGGCGGCAGGAGGAACTTGGTTTTGATTAATTAATTTCCTTTGGTAACCTGTTGTATCCTGTATCCTGTGCTGACCCCCATGAAAAGGAACTAAGGGGGATGTATCAGCTACCGCGGCACACAGAGCCTGGCCACCCGCTACTCTGTTGTTAATGAAGAACGGTTACCGAGCAATTAAAGTCAATGCTCACCTCTGGACATCAAAAACAATAAAAAAAACAAAAGCGAGACATTATTTTTTATTAATATTACCTTTTCTTTTAAATGTCAAGGTTTTGCACAGCACAAAAAAACTGAATATATGTATTACATCTAAGATAATAGCTATCATGCTGATCCTCTGACAGGTTTTCTGAGTCATTGACCCAGAAGAAGAATGCAGCAAGTGAATTTGGAACTCCTGATGTGCATACTTTGGTCAGCGAATCAGAAAGAATCAACAGGAACCTTTTCAGAAAAACGTACAGTACATTGCCGTTCATTTGTAGTGTTAACGTTCTTGCTTGAAAATACTGGTTGTAAAGCTGGCATACTGATCCCCTGGCTTCAGTTCTTTAAAGAAACTCTCTAGATTTTTTTTGTTAATTGGCCTCTTGCAGGTTAATGTTATAACGTGCCATAATGGGCCAGCATGCACCACATACTAGCACACTATGACAGACTTACCTTCGAACTAAGCCCTCCAGCGCTAAGCTGGAGTTTCCATCCTTGCCCAGTCTTCTATCCGGGTTCAAGCTGTCCAGACATTTGAATGGCTGGGCCACGATGATGGCATTCCTGCGCATGCGCACTGGGGTAACTATGACAGCACGGCATTCCTTGCATTCACAGCAAACTCAGTATTCCCTAAATGCAGAGTGCAATGCTCATGCACAATGACGTCATCAACTGGAGCGGATGTGAATATGAACTTGTGCAGTTTAGGAGATATTCATCGTACCGACAAGTAAGACTTATTATAAACTTACTGTAGCATCCTATAGCTAGTGTGCTAGTTGTAAATAGGAATAGTTGTTAGTGTAGGAAAATGTATCTTTGGCTCAGGGCCAAGCCTGGGCTGGAAATCTGGGTCAGGGTTTAGGGGCTGGTTGACTCATCTGGCAGCCCTCACTGACACTTCCCTCTGGTCTGGAAGTTGGTAGAAACTTCCAGAGCTGGAAGTTGGGCATGAGGAGGGGCTGCTATGCATATTTATGAGGTCCTCGACCAATCCCCAAAAAAAAGGGTCTGGTCTAGAGCCACCTCATAAATAGACATGGGCCATGCCAGCAGGGGCAGTCGGGTGGAAGATGGAGATGGAGTGCTGAGGAGGCTGCTGGTGGCCCTTGAGGGTGCCTCCTGACACATGGAGGAAATCCTTCCTGAAGGCACGGGAGCAAGGCATGCGCGCCATAGATAACGGTGCAGGTGTTTCTTTTAATGGGATCAAAAACGTTAAAAAATGCTAGTGAGCCGTGTTTTTGGTCGTTTTTCAAATTTTTTGGGCGTTTTTTGACCTTAGAGCATTTTTACAGCTGAAAAACTCCTCTCAAAGCCCACTAGTCTTTATGTTTTTTTCCCAGCCAAAAACAGTTGATAACAGCCTATTAGGTAGATTCACATACATTGTCGCAACTTTGCGGCGGCGTAGCTTAAGGCGTTTAAGCTACACCGCCGTAAGTTAGCGAGGCAAGTACATGATTCACAATGTACTTGCCTGCTAAGTTACGGCGGCGTAGCGTAAATGCGGCAGGCGCAAGCGCGCCTAATACAAATTCGGCTGAGGGGGCGTGTTTTATGCTATTATGCTTTGACCTTCCGTTTTTGACAAAAATTTTTAACTGCGCATGCGCCGGGCACCTATATTTCCCAGTGTGCATTGTGGCTAAATACGCCGCACGGGCCTATTGATTTAGACGTGGACGTAAACAACGTAAATCCCTATTCACGGACGACTTACGCAAACAAAGTAAAAATTTCGAATTTCGACGCGGGAGCGGCGGCCATACTTGAACATTGGCAATGCCACCTAGGGCCCAGCTCTAACTTTAGGCGGCCTATCTCTTACGTAAACGGCGTAAATGTACTGCGTCGGCCGGGCGTACGTTCGTGAATCGGCGTATCTACTAATTTACATATTCTACGCCGACTGCAATGGAAGCGCCACCTAGCGGCCAGCCTCAATATTGCAACCTAAGATAGGACGGCGCAAGCCGTCGTATCTTAGATATGTTTAAGCGTATCTCTGTTTGAGAATACACTTAAACATAAGTCGGCGTAGATTCTGAGTTAGGTCGGCGTATCTACTGATACGCCGGCCTAACTCTCTCTGAATCTACCTAAATGTGTGCATTGACACATAGAACAACATGCTGGAGAGTTTATCGACTGTAGAAAAAAATGTCTGAAGCCAAAAACAGCAGCTGTAAAAACGTCCAGTGTGCATGAGGCCTTCAGCCTTCCTTGCTCTCTCCACAACCCAAAACTCATTTAGCTATAGATAAGTTTTTAATGAAAAGTTACTTCTTGACTTCCAAAGAAAATAACTTACATGATTCTAGAGTTCTTCAATATTTTTCAGGTTAACTTTTTGCTTTGTATTTCAGATGGTTTATATCAGGGGGTCTCCAAACTTTCTAAGCAAGGGTCCTTCAGTGCCTCATTTATGGCGTTAGTATTGGTGCCCTATCATTGGTGTCAGTTGGTGGAATAGTGCCCCAAAGGCCAGATAAAGGCTAGCAAAGGGCCACATGTGTCCCCCAGGCCACAGTTCTGAGACCACTAGTGTATATGATCAGGTGCTTCCATTAAATTTTTAATATGAGGGGGAAAATAGGTGTGAAAAAATATCTTGGGTCATTTTTTTATCTATTGCTTTTCTTGTGATACTGCTGTGAGCTGTACAGTTGAGGAGGTGATGATGACTTCAGACGCCATTTAGGAGCTTTATATTTCCTCAAATTACCCATGACAACCAGCAAGGTGTAAAACGCTTTGTAGGGTTTCAAGGACACAGCAAATTTGCTTAGCGCTACTGTGGGTAATCTACTGGATATTCAACAAACTTGAAGAGATTAGGTTGAAAGTGGTGAATAGACTGAAAGTGTTTTGTACTTCTGCTGTAATCATCCTGGAATGCAGAGATAAACAGCTGTAACTGAAACCATCTTTGTTTCTTGATAATTATACTAGAGGCTTGCCAAATGCATTGAGTAATTTATTGTATTTCCGAAGGGATGTATGTGTGAACCGCTAACCTGAATGTTAAACGTTCAAGTAGAACTGACATCACAACATTAATGTAAGCTATGTGCAAGATGGCAGCTACCTTAAGATGTCATTACATGCCTTTACTTGTTCTCAGGCGGCTCCTGTGTGGCCCTAAAACCGGGTCCTCGCTATATGCCAATAATTTCCTAAGCCCTGCTATGTCTTTCATATTTTGCTGTTTAGTAAAAATCTCTCTGCGATCGCTATGCTCCAGAATTCTCTCTTTTACATTATCAGCTAGACTCCTTTGAGAAGGCTCCCATCTCAACTGCCCTTCGTTTCAAGGGACTGTCCCTCTTTTGAGACCAAATACCTCTGTCTGTCTCTCTATTTGGTCCATGTAAACAGGGCTCTGGCAGTGACACTTACTTTCTCTACACACTGTGGGCCAGATCCTCAAAAGAGATACGACGGAGTAGCTGCTGTTACGCCGTCGTATCCCTGTTTCTAACTATGGAACTGATCCACAGAATCAGTTTCCCATAGTTAGGCAGAAGATCCGACATGTGTAAGGGACTTACACTGCCGGATCTTAGGATGCAGTACCGCATCCGCCGCTGGGGGCATTTTGTGTCGAAATGCCGCCTCGGGTATGCAAATTAGGACTTACGGAGATCCACAAAGCTTTTCAGCTTCGTTTTTTCTCCGTAAGTTTTAGTTTGCAAACGCAAAATTAGGGTTGCTTTTACAAAGTGTAAACTGTTTACACCATGTAAAAGCAGACCCTTCTGTCCAGCGACGCAATTTTTTTTTTGTTTTGAATTTTTTTTTCGCGCCGTATCTTTTTTTTTTTCCGACGCAACTTTATTGACCCGTCGCAATCCACAAAGCTCGGCGTAACGTAATTTCGCGCTATGCACGTCAGGAAAATGACGTCACGAGCATGCGCAGTACGGCCGGCGCGGGAGCGCGCCTAATTTAAATGGGAATCGCCCCCATGAAAAGAGGAACGCCTTGCGCCGGCGGAATTTAAGTTACACAGCCAAAAATTTCTAGGTAAGTGCTTTGTGGATCGGGCACTAAGGTAGAAATTTTAAGGCAGTGTAACTTAAATGGGAAAAATTAAGTTACGCCGAATCTTTGTGGATTACCCCCTGTGTGCTGAAAGGTGTCCTTCTTTATCATTTCATTAAAGTGGAGTTCCACCCATTTTTTTATGTTTGTCTGTGCTGCATGCCCTAATCTCATATAGGTAGATTCAGGTAGGGGCGCGCAAATCTAAGGCGGCGTAGCCTAGCGTGTTTACACTACGCCGCCTTAAGTAAGAGAGGCAAGTACATGATTCTCAAGGCACTTACCTCCTTACTTAGGGCGGCGTAGTGTAAACGCGGCGGGCGTAAGGGCGCCTAATTCAAATGGGTTGGAGGGGGGCGTGTGGTATGGTAATGAGGCTTGACCTCAAGTTTTTTACGTTTTTTGCAACTGCGCATGCGCCGGGCACCTACATTTCCCAGTACGCATTGCGGCTAAGTACGCCGTACGGGCCTAGTGATTTCGACGTGGACGTAAACGACGTAAATCCCGATTCACGGACGACTTACGCAAACAACGTAAAAATTTTGAATTTCGCGGTGGGAACGGCGGCCATACTTGACATTACTATTCCACTAGAGCCTAGCTCTAACTTTACGCGGCCTATCTCTTACGTAAACGGCGTAAAAGTACTGCGTTGGCCTGGCGTACGTTCGTGAATCGGCGTATCCCCTCATTTACATATTCTACGCCGACCGCAATGGAAGCGCCACCTAGCGGCCATCCAAAATATTGCAATCTAAGATAGGACGGCGCAAGCCGTCGTATCTTAGATATGTTTAAGCGTATCTCTGTTTGAGCATACACTTAAACATCCGTCAGCGTAGATTCTGAGTTAGGCCGGCTTATCTACTGATAACCCGGCCTAACTCTTTGGGAATCTACGTAATAGTGTTCAGAATGGACACTTTTTATTTATTTTGTTGCTTGTAAATACCTTTATTTTGTAGTCCTTCATTACTTCCTCCTCCTTATTAGCCTAGGCTATTAAGTCACAAGGCTATGCGCAAGGGTTTCTGGGATAGAAATCATGTATCCCAGTAGTCCTTGCAAATAGCCTATTTGCATAGAGAAGGGGCGGCAACTTCCTCTGACACCCCCGTTGCTATGGAAACCTGACTGAAACCTATTACATCGCTTGTGCAGCACTGAGCATGTGCGAGATCTGCAAGACTGAAATTCAGGAAGTCATACAGTCTGGCTTCATGATGCCCACACTTAAGATGGCCATGGTCTATTTCTAGATTATAAACTAACTAAATGCTCTAACAACCTAACAAAACAGGCCTTAGTTTACAGACTAACTTTACTAGACTACATTAAGCTTGTGTATTACAGGGGTATTTATATTTAAAAAGTGAAATTGTGGGTGGAACTCCCCTTTAAGTTGAAAGATTTGGGCTCCAGGATGCTCTGTTAAAGGTTTGACATGGGTTAACTCTGCAAGCTTGTTGGCTGACCATGCCCTGATAAGTCCTTCATCAGTCAAGTGGACCAAGCTTTAAAAAGTAGACTAAGCAATATTCTGGAAGGATATTTTGCCCAAGCCATGCCCATATGCTGTGGTCTGTCTGCCTAGGGTGCTGGCCTGATACTGAGGGCCCAGCCTTTTGAGGGGGGAGGGGCTGGGTCTAAGTGCCTGTATAAAACTATTTGATCCGGAAAGAACTCACCATAGCTGTTCTGGTGTGGGACACTAGAGCTAGGAGATGCTAACATGCACACGCACACACTAAAACCCCCAGTGATCTGGAAACTTCAGTCAGAGACCTGGTACAGAGTAGACACAAGAGCCTCTGTTTTATGGGAGGTAATTTAAACTTGCTGTGTGTTCATGAAGTTGAATCCCATCCAAGGACTTTTAGTTCCGAGAAGCTGTAGTAAGCAAGAATTTTGGGTATTTGTTGGGGTATTTTACCTTCTCCTTCCCAAGTTCTACAATAATTATTTAAGAAGACATCTAAGGACTGGACCTGCAAGGAATCCACATGTAGTTTTATGGGAACACGATATTCTCAAGAAAAATATTCTCAAGAAAAAGAGCCCGAAGAGCCTCCTATCTTCTGATTTATCGGGTGCTACAGAAGAATTGAGATTGTAATATGTCTGAAGGGGATCATCTCAGATCCCCAGCCAAATAGGGTTACACTTACCTGCAGCCCAGATTGAGTACCCCGGCATGCTCCCCCGCAGCTCTTAATAGAACAAAGCACATGCCAATCTACCTCTCACCATGAATCTAGTCTTCTGCAATAGTTTTTTCAAACACTCCCCTCTCTCAATTTATTTTGTTTCCACCAATTATATAGCGCTGAAATATTACACTTTAGTGTTAGTGCTTTACAGGGTACTTAGACCTATTTACATGAAGTTCAGGAACAGAGTAAGCACGGTAAAGGGCATTAGGTGTTGAGGGTTTACAGTTTAGGGGCTCCGTGAACATTTATATTACCTGCATCCTTAATAGTAAGGCCATAAGGTGTCCGATGTCCAATTTCAACCCCTCAATATAATAATTTATTGGAAATCCTTTAGAGCAGAGTGGCTTCTGAGTAATAAAACATACAATCTTAGCACCTGTCCAATCATGAAACCAGTTTTTAGCCCCACTGCCAGGTTCTAAAATGTATATATCCAGACAGAGCCGCTAGACCACCATTTTGTCTCTTCCATGTTTGTCAGTTAGAATCACAAACTTGCACCTACTGTTACAAAAACACTGCATGGTAAACCAAAGATTTCAAATTTGATGCAGTCTTCAGTAGGTAATGGGCAGAGGTTCCTCACCCAAGCATGCATTTTTTCTGTTAACT
This sequence comes from Rana temporaria, assembly GCF_905171775.1. Classification (NCBI taxonomy): domain Eukaryota; kingdom Metazoa; phylum Chordata; class Amphibia; order Anura; family Ranidae; genus Rana; species Rana temporaria. The sequence goes on from NC_053492.1 coordinate 79,047,798, forward strand.
ATGCCTTTCTTACTGCCCCCTTGACCTGTCAAACTTAAGAGTTGTGCTTAAAGTGTAATTCCACCTTCAGAACCATGTTTTATGTTACACCCAATGCTGTATCCTGGCCTAGGCCAATAAAGCCCAGGCCTAGGGAAGCACTTTGCAGGTGGGCAGCACGGAAAGAGTCCCTGCTGGCTTGCGCTACACTGTTAGGCCCTGTACACACGATCAGTCCAAACTGATGAAAACGGACTGAAGGTCCGTTTCATCGGTTAACCGATGAAGCTGATTGATGGTCTGATGCGCCTACACACCATCAGTTCAAAACCCGATCGAGTCCAACGCGGTGACGTAAAACACAACGACGTGCAGAGAAAAATGAAGTTCAACGCTTCCAAGCACGTGCCGACTTGATTCTGAGCATGCGCGGGTTTGGAACCGATGCTTTTGCGTACTAACCATTGGTTTTGACCTATCGGTCAGGCGTCCATCGGTCCAATTTTAAAGCAAGTTCTCTGTCTTTGGACCGAAGAACAACTGACCGATGGGGCCTACACGCGGTCGGTTTGGACCAATGAAACTAAACTTCAGTCCGTTTTCATTAGTTTGGACTGATCGTGTGTACAGGGTCATAGTGTAACGCAAGCTGCTTCTAATTTTGACTGTCCTATCATCTTGGACCACAAACCTTCCTCACTGTGCTATATGTTTTCTACTGCACCATTGGCATGGTTATATCTTCTTAGTCCTCTCCATAAAATTATCAGAAATTTGTGCTTAAAGTAGAACTATAGATAGAGTAAGAGAGGGTTATAGCCCCTGTCAGTTTATTTTTACCCATCCCTGTCCCATTGCAGAGATTTGCCTTCACTTCCTGCCCCATAGCCAAACAGGAAGTGACAGGAAATCTATGCAAATTAAGGGAATACATTGCCCCCCTTCACCAGGCATGAACATGAATATATATAAAAATCTGTATCACAAAAATTAAAAAGGAACAGCATTAAATATAATGAAAAAGTATGAAAAAATATATACTGAAAAAGTATATACCTGTGTAGCACTAACCCTGAAGGAGCTGCTGGTTTGTTTTGGGTGGCATGTTACCTCGTGGCTCCTCCGCCGTCTAGGGGTGTATGGTGAAAGCAGCAGTAACGGAATGTCCACGACAGGTGTCTTTTTCTGTGCTCTTTATTACCCAGCCAGGTAAAAACAATACAACTTGTGGTGAAGAGCAGAAGGAGAAATAGCAGATTCAGTCGTAGCAATAGGGAAACAGTCCTGCTTCCAACAACACTTTCTTCTTTGCCACTCCAGCCAGAGTGGGTTTAGCGTACCTGGACAGGCCTCTCTCACTGACCTGGCAGCCAGAGTATCACTCGGAACTTAAGGGAAAAGTCTCTGCCACAGACCCTCCTTAGAATAGAAAAGCCCGGAGCAAAATAAAAGAATGCCATAGGCGGAGGGCTGGCATGACGGGGTTAATCTGGGAATGGATGAAGAGAGGGAAGTGGGTTGGCAAGATGAGAGGGGAGGGGGAGGGAGACAGTATAAAATGTAAGGTCCCTCCCACTCCTGTAACACTTCCCCTAACGAAATTTCCCGCCCACCCTTCCCCAAGAATTACGGGACTGGGAGTTGTGTTGGTTTTTCCCCCTTTTTTGTTTCCTTATCTATCTAGATTATGACGTTGCCTATGTCGTGGCAGTGGCGGGTGTCGGTCGTTTTGCAGGAGAAGAAAATACCAGTAAAAGAAGGGTCAGGACTCGTCGTTGGTATGGGTTCCTGATAGTTGGGATTTTCAGCAAGCGGAGGCTTAGTTGGAAGCACGGTAAATGGGGCACTGCGGTCAGGATCTGTCTTTTAGCCAGGAAGGCGGCTTGAGGCCTAGTATCGGATGAAGAAGGCCGCAGTGCAAGAAGTGGTTAAAAAGGTTAATAAAGGTTGCCTGCAAAATTGATCACACCTTGGGTTTGAACGAGTTTTTGGTTTTGAGTTATGTTAAAGTTTTATATTTTTAAATAAAGGAGGCTGCTACGGCCATGTTTTACTCCACACCCTCGGTTTGGTCTAAGTTACTTTAGAAGGTATAGTATGTTAAGTAGTGTTTTAGAGGTAATGACATAGATTATACAACAGTCATGAGATAGCGGAGATAATCCTCCTTAATAGACTTCACACCTGGATCTCCTTCAGGTAGTTTGCAGTTAGGTTACAGACTGATAGGTGACCAACGTCCAGCCTTTCAGTACCCGGTTACCTTGATCCCCGGTGGATGGTCGAGACCCTATTGGATTGCCAGCCTCTCTTGTCTCTCCTCAGGCGGACTCCCCACCTAACAGCTTCCTCTCAAAGGAACAATGCTTGGGATCTTCTTAGGATTGGGGACCCAGTCGATCACTGGGGCCCAGCCAGAGCTCAAATGTTCCAGACCAACGTGGTCCTGGAACCAGGAACACCGCGTGGCACGCGCACCCCGGCTTGGAAGGCCATTTCGCCGGGACGCCGTGATGTGGTCACCCTAAAGGTGGGTGCCACACTGGAAGAAGACCCAGATCAATGGCGTCTGCCCCATAAATACCTTCCACCAGCATGCACAGCAAGGAAAAATCCCCTGATAGGCTGCTGGGGAAAAGCACCCAAACTTTGACTCCACTGCTGCCACCTGTTGTCCTGAGGTGGAATCAGCACCCCAGAAGCAACATAATGAGCACAGCACAGCCAAGCTGAGACGGAGACCCACATTTAAACAAATCAGCCTGATCAGAGCTAACTAACTCTCTGACCCTCTCTAAATTTAAATTAGCACCGGTTCTTAGAAGTAACCAGGCGCTACACCTGTATAAAAGTATATGTCTGTTTCTATTTAAATTTCTCATTTTCATTTATATGTGTTAGCCTGGATTCAACTTTTTTTGTGCGATACCACAAACACATTTATTATTTATTTATCCATTCAATATTGGTTATATGTACTTGTTTTGGATTTGTTTATTATTTTATTGTATTTGTGTTCTAGACCCTCTGGTAGGCATCTGTTTGTTTCACATTGATACTTTAGGATTGTGCAGAGCAGCACTGATTCTATTTATTACTTAGTATGGGAACATTTTAAATGTCAGCAGCCGCATTGGCCTTTTTTACCTTACCCTTTTCACAAATGGAGTATAAGGAGAGTGGGGCTAAGCAAAACTGAATACAGGTATACCAACGAAAATGCTTAATTATGAAGCAAAACAGCCAAAAGGACATATATATGTGTATAAAGAAGAATACATATAACTTCAGATACAAGTCCACATCCCATCTAAGGTTAAGGCCAAGAGGGATGCGGGTCTGTAATCTGAAAATCCAGTAGACCTCACGCTCTAATAATCTGCAGTATCTATCCCCACCACGTGTTGCCTGAAACACTCTCTCAACACCATTAAAGCTAAAAGAACTCATATTGCTTTTATGCACGACCCCTAAAGTGTTTGGATACAGTGAATATGTTTTTAGCATTTTCATTTATACTATCACAGTAATGTTCTGCTATGTGGGAACTAAGTGGACAAATCATACAACCAACATACTGCAAACTACACACAGTGCATTGGATTAGATAAACAACATGATCTGTACCATAATTGATATATTTCTGTATTTTGAACCGTTCCTTAGTGTTGCCAGAGACTTTTGGACACAGTGGGGCAGATTCACATAGAATTAGATCGGCGCAGCGTATCAGAGATACGCTACGCCGCTGTAACTTACTTTTGGCTGGTTCGAATCCTGGAAGAATTTGCGCCGTAAGTTACGGCGGCGTAGTGTATCTCTGGCGGCGGAATTCAAATCGGCGATTAGGGAGCGTGTTTCATTTAAATGAAGCGTGTCCCCGCGCCGAATGAACTGCGCATGCTCCGTTTCTAAATTTCCCGCCGTGCATTGCGCGAAATGACGTCGCAAGGACATCATTTTTTAAACTTAGACGTGACTTACGTCCATCCCGATTCACGGACGACTTACGGAAAAAAAATTAAAAATTAAAATTTAGACGCGGGAACGACGGCCATACTTAACATGGCAAATCTAACTATACGCCGCAAAAAAGCAGCTTTAACTATACGCCGGAAAAAGCCGACTAGAGACGACGTAAGAGAATGCGACGGCCGCGCGTATGTTCGTGGATCGTCGGAAATAGCTAATTTGCATACCCAACGCGGAAAACGACGTGAACGCCACCCAGCGGATGCGAAGTATTGCATCTTAGACCCGAAAGGCATACGAGGACGTATACCTGTCGGATCTAACCCAGATGCCGTCGTATCTTGGTTTGAGGATTCAAACCAAAGATACGACGCAGGTAATTTGAAAGTACGCCGGCGTATCAGTAGATACGCCGGCGTACTCTGTCTGTGGATCTGCCCCACTGTGTGTGTGCGGCAATATCTATAAGTCTTGAGTCCACATTTGTAAGAACTCGGATAGGATAACCAAGTTTTTTTCTTCTTTTTGTTATCAAGGGACACAAGACTTGGAGATAAAAAGGGACCTAAGTGTAGGTGCATGACGACTGGAGAAACGAACAGCATTGGATAAATCATCAGAATACAGAATAGGTAGGTGCTGCTTTATGATGTTAGTGATTTGTTGATATTTAACTGAGTATGGTGTAACAAAAGTGACAGGCTGTAAAGTGGGCATAAAGTGGGCACAATTTATTTGGGCACGCTTCCATGGGTTTGCCTCTGTCCTTATAATGTAATACTTACGCTGAGAACAGGTTTGAGTTGTTTTTTTCTACAGGTTTCTCCCCCTCCCTGGCCTGTATCGTCCCAATCTCGTCCACCTTTTGGATATCGGGCTCAACATTTTTAATTTAGGTTTGCACCATGGTATTGAAGTGCCCGCGGTTTTAGGGTAAGCCAGGCTTTTGGCTGTGTCAAAGTCCTGGCTTATGTGGGGACTTTATCAGTATTGAAAGTTATATTATTGCTTGAGTCATTACGGCTAAGCATTGTCAGTTTTGGTATATGCTAATATAATGGTATTATTATATTATTTTCTAAATGGTTTGAATATATAACACCAATAAAAGCGTTGCAGGCAATTTACGCCAATTTTGTGTTTTGCGTCCTCTATTCTTATATGTATGGTTGTGTTTGGAGTTATTTTTGGGTCATTTGTGCAGAGTGCAACCCCATGCATAAAGTGGGCACAATTTTTTTGGGTATGCTTCCATGGGTTTGCCTCTGCCTAAAAATGTAATACTGAAGTTAGAACAGGTTTGGGTTGTTTTTTTCTTCTATAGGCCCCCCCCCTCCACCTTTTAAATACAGAGGCCTTGGGGCCTCTGTATATAAAGGGGCTTTGGCAGATTGTCAGCCTTTTGGCTGGACAGTGTGCAAAATGAGCTTCACCCCCCCCCCCCCCCACCCATACCTGTCGCATGCACTTTATGTGGTTATGTTTATGCTTGAGTCATTATGGCTAAGCATTGTTAGTTTTGGTATATGCTAATATACAGGTAAGCATATTATTTTCTAAATGTTTGAATATGTAAAACCAAATAAAGTGCTGCGGCCAATTTATGCAATTGTTTTGTTTTGGGCCCTATAATCTTATATGTATGGTTGTGTTTGGAGTTATTTTGGGGTCATTTGTGCAGAGTGCAACCCCATGCGTCTCCTCAAATTCCTGGGTTTGGTTCTATCAGTATGAGTATCGGATAATAATTCCCCTCGCTGTTTGACAGCTGCAACCTCAAAACCTCTCTGGATGGACCACCGAGGATAACCTCTGGATTTAAACCTATTCCTAATTACTTGGCATTCATTATCAAAAGAAGGTCCTTTTGGAGCTGGGGCTGGGGGAAGAGTCTTCAAGAGTCTGTGTATTGCAACCACGATGCATTGATGACTCCAATGCAAACATTTAATAAATGCAGTGACCATTAACACCATATACCATAACCACCTCTGTACCTACCCCACCAGCCCAATAATACCAGGGAACACGCTGTGGAGTAAAATTGGCCTTCAGGCCTCTTTATTTAAATATAAAATGTAAACATAAATAACTTCAAATAACTTTAAATAACTATATACACATTTTAACTCCTAGTGGTCTGAAGACCACACCTCTCCCATTGTACACTGGGACGCCGACTCAGAGGCAGCATAACCGTCCTCAGTGACATAACACTTTTTAGCCCCTTCCTGTTAACCCACGTCAACAGCAAGGTACTCAAATAACCCCCATACTACGTATAGGTACAGCCTTTTTCACACCCACCTTCCAGACTTCTCCTTACAGGGACCCAAAACCGTCTCACCAAAGCCTAACACCAGGGAGGGTGGGTGGGCAGCTTCTTCCCTCGTGTGTAATGGAGGAGTGAAAAAATGTCACTTCCTCCCAGTTAACCACTCCTACAGCCCTTTGCCCTATGCAACTTCCTGTCTCCCACTAGCCTATCACCTACGGCCAGCCCACCCTGTCATGCCGGCCCTCCCCCAACTCTGTTTGCTCCGTGCCTCTCTCATTTTTCATTAGTGAGTACATTTAGGGTGGAGTATGCCTTTAAACCTGTGAGGTGACTATCACGCAGGCTTTTGACTTTCAGAAACGTGCCTTTTGATTCTGCTGTGGTTTGCCAGACCTGTTCCTGTCAGAGATTTCTCCAGTTTCCAAGTGCATTTTGACTGTGAATGAAACACTACTCACTGACACCTTGGATTTCTGTTTTTTGGCAGCCTAAACCTTTTTTTTACTTTACTATTTTCTGCTTAAATTTCAATAAAACCTGTAAACGTATTGTTGTTCTAAATCTTTTAATCGGCGGTGAATATATACCGTAAATAGCTTGTACTTCCAATAACCATTTGCTTGTGATGTGAAGTGTCAGGACTATAAAGTGTAGACAAAACACCTACTGGTGACATAGGCAGGAATGATGCAATTTTACTGTTCACCAGTGGGCACCCCTGAGCAGCCAGCTAAGTTTAAGGCCTTGTACTCACGGCAGGACATGTCCGATGAAAACGGTCTGCAGACCGTTTCCATCGGACATGTCTGGCCGGGGACTGCCCGGGGACTTCTGTTCGATGGCTATACACACCATCGAACAGAAGCCCGCGCGTAAACATTACGCGGGGCGTGTCCGCGGTGTCGCCGCGTCGATGACGCGGTGTCGCCGCGACAATGACGCGGCGACGTGGGCGGGCCGCCTTAAATATGCTTCCACGCATGCGTCGAAGTCATTCGACGCATGCGAGGGATGCGGGCGGCAGGACATGTACGGTAGGTCTGTACAGACGACCGTACATGTCCGGGCGGACAGGTTTCCAGCGGACTGTTTTAAAACAAGTCCGGGAAACATTTGCCCGCTGGAAACCTGTCCGATCCGTCCCAAAATGGTCCGCTCGGGCCAACACACGGCCAAACATGTCTGCTGAAACTGGTCTGCGGACCAGTTTCAGCAGACATGTTTGGTCGTGAGTACGGGGCCTAAAGGATACGTTCACCTTACTGTTGCAGCAGTCCCTGCACCCCCTTGATCCCCCATTGTGACAGCAGGCTGGGTATCTTCTCCCTACAACCGCTGTCACAATAAAAAAAAAAGAGAGACTAATGCCGCGTACACACGATCATTTTTCGGCATGAAAGAAACGTTGTTTTTCAAAAACATCATTTAAAATGATCGTGTGTGGGCTTCACATAATTTTTCAGGTTCTGAAAAACGACAAATTTTTTTTTCGAACATGCTGCATTTTTTAACGTCGTTTTAAACAATGTCGTTTTTCGGGTTGTAAAAAATGATCGTGTGTGGGCTAAAACGACGAAAAAACCCTGCGCATGCTCAGAAGCAAGTTATGAGACGGGAGCGCTCGTTCTGGTAAAACTACCGTTCATAATGGAGTAAGCACATTCATCACGCTGTAACAGACAAAAAAGCACGAATCGTCTTTTACTAACACGGAATCAGCTAAAGCAGCCCAAAGGCGAATAGAACTTCCCCTTTATAATGCCGTTGTACGTGTTGTACGTCACCGCGCTTTGCTAGATAATTTTTTTAAAACGATGGTGTGTAGGCAACATCGTTTTAATCATGAAGTTGGGAAAACGTTGTTTTTTCGACATGCTGAAAAACAAAGTTTTTTTTCATGCTGAAAAATGATCATGTGTACGCGGCATAAGGCATAAATGGGTCAAATTTCGAAATAATTTTATTTAGAAAATCTTATTTAAGAATTTTCGTTCAAACTTCGCACCATTAGTGGGCTGCAGCAACAGCCGATTTTAATGCGGCCATCGAATTTGAGTAATTGGGCATACTGGAAAAGAAAAAAAAACGATTTTCTAATCAATGATGGGAGAATTGTGCGAGAAATGTAATTGAAAAAGAAATGCTCATGTGCAAGAAATGAAAATTCCCGGAAAGAAAAGAAGATTCCCAGCCACAATTTTTTTTTCTGAGCAACAGGAGGTGAAATCAAAGGCTTGGTTGGTAGAATTTCGAAATCAATGGTGGCACCATAAGACCACAAAATGTCTTATTTTAACCCCTTCCCGACCGCCGCATGTACATATACGTCGGCAGAATGGCACGTACAGGCACATTGGCGTACCTGTACGTCCCTGCCTAGACGTGGGTCGGGTGTCCGTTCGGGACCCCCCCCGCGACTTGCGGCAGTCGGGTCCCCTCGGGGAGCGATCCGGGACGACGGCGCGGCTATTTGTTTATAGCCGCTCCGTCGCGATCGCTCCCCGGAGCTGAAGAACGGGGAGAGCCGTATGTAAACACGGCTTCCCCGTGCTTCACTGTGGCGCTGCATCGATCGAGTGATCCCTTATATAGGGAGACTCGATCGATGACGTCATTCCTACAGCCACACCCCCCTACAGTTGTAAACACACACACAGTGTACACCAAATCCTACAGCGCCACCTGTGGTTAACTCCCAAACTGCAACTGTCATTTTCACAATAAAGAATGCAATAATTTAAATGCATTTTTTGCTGTGAAAATGACAATGGTCCCAAAAATGTGTCAAAATTGTCCGAAGTGTCCGCCATAATGTCGCAGTCACGAAAAAAATCGCTGATCGCCGCCATTAGTAGTAAAAAAAATTTTTTTTTATAAAAATGCAATAAAACTATCCCCTATTTTGTAAACGCTATAAATTTTGCGCAAACCAATCGATAAACGCTTATTGTGATTTTTTTTACCAAAAATAGGTACAAGAATACGTATCGCCCTAAACTGAGGAATTTTTTTTTTTTATATATATGTTTTTGGGGGATATTTATTATAGCAAAAAGTAAAAAATATTGCATTTTTTTCAAAATTGTCGCTCTATTTTTGTTTATAGCGCAAAAAATAAAAACCGCCGAGGTGATCAAATACCACCAAAAGAAAGCTCTATTTGTGGGGAAAAAAGGACGCCAATTTTGTTTGGGAGCCACGTCGCACGACCGCGCAATTGTCTGTTAAAGCGACGCGGTCCCAAACTGTAAAAACCCCTTGGGTCTTTAGGCAGCAATATGGTCCGGGGCTTAAGTGGTTAAAAAGAAAATTATTTCGAAATTCGATTATGTATGGCTAGCCTTAGTCCTCGTACATACGATCAGTCCAAACCGATGAAAAACGGACTGAAGTTCAGTTTCATTGGTCCAAACCAACCGTGTGTATGCCCCATCAGTCTGTAGTCCTTCAGTCCAGAAACAGAGAACTTGCTTTAAAATTGGACCGATGGACGCCTGACCGATAGGTCAAAACCAATGGTTAGTACGCAAAAGCATCGGTTCCAAACCCGGGCATGCTCAGAATCAAGTCAACGCATGCTTGGAAGCATTGAACTTCATTTTTTTCAGCAAGTCGTTGTGTTTTACGTCACCGCGTTGGACTCGATAGTTTTTTGAACTGATGGTGTGTAGGCACATCAGACCATCAGTCTGCTTCATCGGTGAACCGATGAAACTGAACTTCAGTCCGTTTTCATCAGTTTGGACTGATCGTGTGTACAGGGCCTAAGGCTTAGGCCTGGTACACACGGGCAAACATGTACGATGAAACCGGTCCGTCGGACCGTTTTCACCGTACATGCCTGCCAGAGGGCTTCTGTACGATGGCTGTACTAACCATCGTACAGAAGTCCGTGCGTAAACAATACGCGGGGGGTGTCCGCGTCGTCGCCGCGACGATGACGCGGCGACGTGGGCGGGCCTGCCATTTAAAGGCTTCGAAGCATGCGAGGGACGGCGGGCGCTCGGACATGTACGGTAGGTCTGTACCGACGACCGTACATGTCCGAGCGGGCAGGATTCCAGCGGACGGTTTTAAAACACGTCCAGGAATATTTGTCTGCTGGAAAAAGGCCTGGCGGGCAAATGTTTGCTGGAATTCGGCCCGCTCGCGTCTACACACGACCGAACATGTATGCTGAAACTGGTCCGCGGACCAGTTTCAGCATACATGTTTGGTCGTGTGTACGGGGCCTTAAATGTACATGGGACATTTTAAAACCTCCCCTGAACGATTTAACTTGACAGATAGTAAATGACGTTTAAAAACTTCAGTTTTGCCGCTTTACATGCCATGTTTGCATTTAGGATTTTCAAATAGTCAAAAATGTATCTCCTTTAACCCCTTCCATACAGGGCATTTTCACCCCCTTCCTGTCCAGACCAATTTTTAGTTTTCAGCGCTGTTGCACTTTGAATGACAATTGCGTGGTCATGCAACATTGTACCCAAACTAAATCTTTATGTTTTTTTCCCCCCACAAATAGAGCTTTCTTTTGGTGGTATTTGATCATCTCTGCGGTTTTTATTTTTTGCGCTATAAACAAAAGAAGAGCGACAATTTAAAAAAAAACACTATTTTTTACTTTTTTATTTAATAAATATCACAATTTAAAAAAAATAAAAAAAAATGTCCTCAGTTTAGGCCGATACGTATTCTTCTACATATTTTTGGTAAAAAAAAAACGCAATAATCGTATATTGATTGGTTTGCGCAAAAGTTATAGCGTCTACAAAATAGGTGATAGATTTATGACATTTTTATTTTATAAATTTTTTTACTAGTATTGGCGGCGATTTGTGTTTTTTCTGTCACGTGACACTGCGGCGAACACATCGGACACTTTTGACGCGTTTTTGGGACCATTCACATTTATACAGGGATTAATGCTATAAATATGTATTGATTACTGTGTAAATGTGACGGGCAGGGAAGGGGTTAACCACTAGGGGGCGTTGAAGGGGTTAATATGTTCCCTAAGGTGTGTTATAACTGTAGGGGGGAGGGGACCGATGTGTGTTCCTCTGTACTGGGAACACACATTGGTCTCCTCACCGCTGACAGGAGGTGGATCTGTGTGTTTACACACACAGATCCACACTCCTGCCGTGATTACCGACAGTCGCGGGCACCCGGCGGCAATCGCGGCCGCCGGTCACCCCCCCGGGTCACGAGCGTCGACGCGGGCGGGCTCTAGATCGCCAGGAACACAGGACGTCATATGACGTCCACCCGGATCGGCGAGGGGTTCCTGCCGCCGTCATTTTACAATGACGCGGTATGGAAGTGGTTAAAAATGCCTGTAAACAAAACGCAGCTAAACACGAGTTACCACAAGCTGTTACAGGCACTTGGCGTTTCAAATGCTTCTGAGCAATCGTCCTGAACGCATTTTTTGCTTTCCAAAAAATGCTTCTAAAGTCTACTGCCTAGAAACGACTATAAACGACCCTGTGGACATGTACTGATAAGATAACATAGAGGAGAGTTCAGGGGCAGCTGAAAAAAACACCCAACTGCTTCTAAACGTCTGTTTACCAGCAGCAGTGTACATGAAGCCTTTGAGTTCCACCATGCTGCATGTTCTTTGCCTTGGTATTTTACCTGTGTGCTCTGCTTGAACCTTCTACCTGAACATTAGTAAATGTAAGCTAATGCACACCCAAATCACAACATCAGTATGTAGCGCTACCCCCGAATGAGCCGCTGATTTGTTGTTGGGATCGGCGTATTAAGTTACCTCAGTGTTGTCTAGGGTGTAATTGGTGAACAGAGTAGTGAGCGAATGTCCAGTCAATGAAGAATGGTTTTCAAATGCTTTATTTCCAGGCCCAACATGGCCAACATCAACATCAGATAGGGAGAGAAAAAGGTTGATGAAGCAAGGGAGAACTTTGCAGTATCAGGCCTGGATAAGAACCAAGCAATCTTGCTCTCAGTAGTACCAAATTACAGTTCGTCGCCACTCTAGCCAGAGTGGGTGAAGTGCCCCCGGACAGACTTCTGCCACAAGCCTGGCAGCCAAAGTGTCACTTAGATTGCTGGGAGGAACAGATCTCTCTCTCAGACCTGGCTCCAGGGCCTCTGCCACAGGCCTATTACTTTGATTGCTCTAAATGGAAGAATTGAGCGAATCCTCCCAGTAGGTTTTAGCATGGGTCACCGGATGACAGCAAAGCGTACCCGTCAGCATTCCGGTCACCAGATCCCCGATTGGTTAGTTCAAGCCCTGTTGGACAACCTGCCTCCGGCTTCTCTTCAAGCCGACCCCCCAATCAAATGGCACCCAGCCTGGGTATTCTTTCAATAGAACTGGGGACCCAGTAAGTCACTGGGGCCCCTCTCAGGAACATGGAATTCCGCGTAGAATGTGACTCCGGCCTGGAAGGCCATTGCTGGGGTCCGTTGGATGCGCGCACCCTAAAGGTGGATGCCGCACCTGGAACCTGGACCCCCACGGGAAGAAGGAACCAAGAACAATGGCGTCTGCCACAGATATACCCTCCCCCAGCATGCCAAGCGAGGGAAAACTCCTCTAATTGGCTGCTGGGGAAAAGTGGCTCTGCCAGAACCCCTCTAGCGCCACCTGTCGCCCAGGGGTGGAAACAACACCCCTGGAGCACAGACTGACCTACAGGACAGTTCAGGAATGACAGCAGCCCATAATTTCAACAAATTGTGAATGGGAGCAAAATAACTCTCCATCCCCACTAACTTTAGCGTAGTGCCCGTACTGAAAGTAAGGGGGCGCTACAAGTACATCAAGGGCTATTACATAAATAAGGGCGCTGAAACCATAGATTAGGTTTCCTCAAGAAAGACCTAGGAATAATGCACTGTAAATATTTAATAGGCAGCACTCCAAATGGCTAACTTTTCAAGTTTTAGATGTAGCACCCTGGCGTTTAGGCAGGGTTGCTCCCGAATTTACTTGTCAGGTATAGCTATCTTGGCTAATTGTTGAGGATCAATTGATTTCACTCTAAGTCTGTAATTGCTCCATTAGGTGGCCAGGTACCTGGTGGCATTAGATATGAAAAGGGCACTGCAAGGTCAGATTATGGGTATATGGGGTATTCCAGCCAATGGGAAGGGGTTTTCTTAAATCCCTTAGCATGCTGGGAGAATATATTTCGGTGGATGCAGGTGATCGGTGTTCTGTGCCACCTGGGCGGCAGTCTGGGTGGACGTGATGTATTGCCCAGGCTGCTAGACCAGAGATTGGGCCTATCCCGGGCACATCTTGCTGCTTGGCTGTCTGAGAGCCTATCCAGAAGCAAGAGACCAGCACAGGGTTGGGATTGTGGCTTGCAGTCCAACCAGAAGTGACGGTTCTGCCAGCCGGAGAACCTGTCGTGGTCAAAGGTAAAGGGGAAGCTGTCGTCGCCATAAAGGGACCAACCGCCTTATTACCATGGACCACATTAAGTAACTGAAGCAAATACTGGAGCAGTATTCTCACCAACCGGGGGGGGGGGGGTAAAGAATCTGGAAACTTCAGTGGGTGTCAAGCCAGGGACCCAGAAAGCAGAGGTGACGCTTGCAGAGCAGCCTTATGTGTCAAGCTAGGGACCGAGCAGGCTGGTAGGGTGAAGCTTGAGAAGTATTTTGAGTGCCAAGCTAGGAACGCAGCAGAGAAGCAAGGGTGATGCTTGAGATGATGATCACAGATGCCTTCTCATCCTCGGACGAGATGAGAAGACGTCCGTGATAGGCGGAACACAGAACAGAGGCGCTGCTGGGAAAATTTGTGTTCCGCCTATCACAGGACAGTCTGAGGAGAAGGCGCGGCTTTCAAATCATTGACGCTCACAGCACGGAGACTGTCACGGCCTGGTAGTCGATTCAGAAAACCGTGAGTGATTTCACTGTTCGCACAGTGGGGGGCAAGTGATGGCACAGTGGGGGGCAAGTGATGGAACAGTGAGGGGCAAGTGATGGCACAGTGAGGGGCAAGTGATGGCACAGTGAGGGGCAAGTAATGGCACAGTGAGGGGCAAGTGATGGCACAGTGGGGGCAAGTGATGGCACAGTGGGGGCAAGTGATGGCACAGTGGGGGCATGTAATGTAATGGCACAGTGAGGCATGTAATGTAATGGCACAGTGAGGAATGTAATGCAATGGCACAGTGAGATTTGAAAAAGCCTGTTTCTGTCAGCGGTTGTTCTGGCTACCCCTCAGCTTCCAGAAAGACTAGTAGGAAGGGGGTAGTCTTATACGGCGAGTATATCCCAAAACCAAAATTTTTCATGGAAAATTAGGGGGTCGTCTTATACGCCCAGTCGTCTTATACGCCGGAAAATACGGTACTAAAAGTTGCACAGTTTAGCACCGAAAACAGCCATTTTAGGTGCTATTTTAAGTGCCAGTAAAAAATTGGTGTCGTTCGTAATTTTTAGGCATCTTGCCAGTAAATTTCACTTGAGGGGGTTGGCAACACTGCTCACGACTTTACATTGTAGCAAAGTGTAATTTCTTCAATGTTGTCACATAAAAGGGAATAATAAAATATTTACAAAAATGTGAGGGATGTACTCACTTTTGTGAAATACTATATATATTTGTATATATGCACACACACCCTATATTGTCAACAACTGTCAACAAGGTTTAGGAGTGTGTCTATGGGAGTGTTTGACAATTCTTCCAGAAGTGCATTTGTGAGGTCAGACACTGATGAGGGAAGAGTAAGCCTGGCTCCCAGTCTATTGGGTTGAGGTCAGGACTCTATGCAGGCCAGTCAAATTCTCCACTCCAAACTCGCTCATTCATATCTTTATGGACCTTGCATTGTGCACTGGTCCAAGTCATTTGGTGGAGGGGGGATTATGGTGCGGGTTGTTTTTCAGGGGTTTGGCTTGGCCCCTTAGTTCCAGTGAGGGGAACTCTTAAGGCGTCAGCATACCAAGATATTTTGGACAATGTCATGCTCCCAACTTTGTGGGAACAGTTTGGGGATGGGAAGAGTGAGTTTGGGGTGTAGAAACTTGACTGACCTGCACAGAGTCCTGATCCCAATCGAATAGAACACCTTTTGGACAATTTCATGCTCCCAACTTTGTGGAAACAGCTTGGGGATGGGTTGAGTGAGTTTGGGGTGGAGGAACTTGACTGGCCTGAACAGAGTCCTGATCCCAATCTAATAGAACACCTTTGGGTGAGCAGAGACTGCGAGCCAGTCCTTCTCGTCCAACATCAGTGACTGACCTCACAAATGCTGGAAGAATGATCAAACATTCCCATAGACACACTCCTAAACCTTGTGGACAGCTTTTCCAGAATGGTTGAAGCTGTTATAGCTGCAAACGCTGGGCCAACTCAATATTCAACCTTATGGTCTAAGACTGGGATGCCTTTAAAGTTAATGTTCGTGTAAAGGCTTCACAATACTTTTGACAATATAGGAGTAGATTCAGATAGAAGATACGACGGCCTATCTCCAGATACGCCGTCGTATCTCTGAGTCCGGCCGGTCGTATCTATGCGCCTGATTCATAGAATCAGTTATGCATAGATTTCCCTAAGATCCGACCGGCGTAAGTGTTTTACACCGTCGTATCTTAGGCTGCATATTTACGTAAGGAATATGCAAATGAGCTAGATACGCCGATTCAGAAACGTACGTCCGGCCGGCGCATTTTTTACGTTGTTTACGTTAGGCTTTTTTCGGCGTATAGTTACCCCTGCTATATGAGGCGTAGCTAATGTTAAGTATGGCCGTCGTTCCCGCGCCGAGTTTTGAAATTTTTACGTTGTTTGCATAAGTCGTTCGTGAATACGGCTGTACGTCATTTACGTTCACGTCAAATCCAATACGTCCTTGCGGCGTAATTTGGAGCAATGCACACTGGGATATTTTACGGACAGCGCATGCGCCGTTCAAAAAAAACGTGAAAAACGCGGGGTCAAGTAAAATTTAAATAAAACACGCCCCCAACATCCCCATTTGAATTAGGCGGGCTTACGCCGCCACACATTTGTTACGCCGCTGTAACTAATGGTGCAAGTTCTTTCTAAATACATAACTTGCGCCCAAAGTTACAGCGGCGTAACGTATCAGAGATACGTTACGCCCGCAGAAAGATGCACGCATCTTTTTGAATCTACCCCATAGTGTATGTTACTGTGAAAAAGTTTTAGGCAGGTGTGAAGAAATGCTGTTAAGTAAAAATGCTTTCAAAAGTATAAATTTGAATTGTTTATTTTTATCAATTTACAAAATGCAAAGTGAGCAAACAGAAGAAATGTCTAAATCAAATCAATATTTGGTGTGACTACCCTTTAGCTTCAAACCAGCATGAATTCTTCTAGGTACACTTTCACAAAGTTTTTGAAGGAACTTGGCAGGTAGGTTGTTACAAACTCTTGGAGAACTATCCACAGATCTTCAGGTCTTCTGTGGATGTGTGGTATATCAATTCCTTCTGTGTCTTCATGTATTCCCTTTGTCCAGAAGTGGTCTTCATCAGGGGTCAAGTCCTGGGGAAAAAAGTGTGGGAACTCCCACTCAAGATCCACTCCCCCACCAAAAAAAAATTATACGATCCACTGTACCACTGTAAGCAAGTTCTTTCTTAATCCCGCGATAACTCTCTGCAGACCGCAATGTCTCCTGGGAACAATGACAAAAGCTCCCAGGAGACATTGCGGCATCGAGGAAGTGACGGAATACCCGCACACTACCTGATGAATCCATATACAGGAATCGGCCAGTAACATAAAGGATTACTAAGGTTCACCTGCCCCTGACAGTGACTCAAGCTGGGCATCGCCGCTTAGTGAAGGATCGGCTCGGGCGGCTTGGCTGCTCTAGTCCTGCAAAGGGAACGGAGTTCCTGCTGTGAAAAAAGTGCAGGAACTCCGTTCCCATGCGTTCCCGCAGGACTTGAGCCCTGGTCTTCATGGAAGAATTGTGAGCAAATGCCATACCTCTGACAGAGAAACAAGGCTTATGCCGCGTACACACGATCACTTTTTGTCTTGGAAAAAAATGAAATTTTTCATCATGAAAAAAAAACGAAATTTTTCCAACTTCATCATTAAGAATGATGTTGCCCACACACCATCGTTTTTGAAAAATGATGAACAAAGCGACGGCACTCTAAAGGGGAAGTTCTATTCGCCTTGAGGCTGCTTTTAGCTGGTTACTTGTTAGTAAAAGACGATTCGTGCTTTTTTGTATGTTACAGCGTGATGAATGTGCTTACTCCATTATGAATGGTAGTTTTACCTCCCGTCTCATAACTTGCTTCTGGGCATGTGCGGGTTTAAAACGTCGTTTTTGCCCACACACGATAATTTTTTACGACACAAAAAATGACATTTTAAAAAATGACATAAAAAATTTAAGCATGTTCAAATTTTTTTTGGTCGTTTTTCAGAAGACAAAAATTGATGTGAAGCCCACACACGATCATTTTAAATGACGCTTTTAAAAATGTAATTTTTTTTCATCACAAAAAGTGAATATGTGTACGGGGCATGAGGCCTCGTACACACGACCGGGTTTCTCTGCAAAAAACAGCAAGAAAACTGCTTCTTGCTGAGATTCCCGTTTGTGTGTATGAGGCATTCAGGTTTCTCGTCTGGAAATCAGGCAAGAATCTCGACGAGAAAAAAAGAGAACCTGCCCTCTTTTTTCTCGTCGAGACCCGAGAGTGTGTATACTTACCTGTCGGCGTGGAAATGACTTTGACGCATGCGCGGTAGCTTCCACGGCATAGGTAGGGTAAAGCAAGATGGCGGTGAAGGCATCGAATGTGACGGCGATTACGTCACTGCGTTCTTTCCTTTTACTAGAACCGCGGTTCTGTTGAAATTAAAGTTAGTACACTCGGGCGGCAAGAGTTTCTTGCCAAGAATCTCGTCAGGGAAAACAATGTTTTTTCCCTGTTGAGATTCTCGGTCCTGTGTACGAGGCCTAAGGGAGTCAACTATGCATGAAAACATGAATTCGGGTGAAGAATAGTGGCAGCAGCTCTGGACTGATGAGCCAAAAAGTGTAATATTTGTCTGTAGCAGGAGGCAGTTTGTTTGCCAGAGGGCTGGAGAGCGGTACAATAATGAGTGTCTGCAGGCAACAGTGATGCATGGTGGTGAAGGCTCCTTGTAAGTTCGGGGCTGCATTTCTGTAAATGGAGTTAGAGATTTTGTCAGGATCAATGGTGTCCTCATTGCTGAGAAATACAGGCAGATACTAATTGATCATGCCATACCATCAGGGAGGCATATGATTGCCCCCAAATGTATTTGTGCATCAGGATAACAACCCCAAACATACAGACAATGGGCCAGATTCAGAAAGAAGTTACGCTGGCGTAACTTCTAGGATGCTCCGGCGTATTTTTTTTTCTGTATTCAGAAAACAAGATACGCTGGAATTTTGCTAAGACCTGACTGGCGTAAGTCTCTTACGCCGTCGTATCTTAGTTGCATATTTACGTTGGCCGCTAGGTGGCACTTCCGTCGATTTACACGAGGAATATGCAAATTAGGTAGATACGCTGATTCAGAAACGTACGTCTGCCCGGTGCATTTTTTTACGTCGTTTACGTTAGCCTTTTTCCGGTGTAAAGCTACCCCTGCTATATGAGGCGTATCCTATGTTAAGTATGGACGTCGGGCCAGCGTCAAATTTTCCGTCGATTACGTCGTTTGCTTAAGTCGTTCGGCGAATAGGGCTGTGCGTAATTTACGTTCACGACGAAAGCATTGGCTTTTTGCGGGTTAATTTGGAGCATGCGCACTGGGTTACGTTCACGGACGGCGCATGCGCCGTTAGTCAAAAACGTCAATTACGTGGGGTCAGCCTTCGTTACCATACAACATGAATCCGGCCCAATGTCATTAAGAACTATCTTTATCCTAAAAAGAACAAGGCATCCTGGAAGTATTGGTTTGGCGCCCACAGAGCCCTGATCTCAACATCATGGAGTCTGCCTGGAATTACATGAAGAGACAGAAGGATTTGAGGCAGCCGACATCCAAACAAGAGCTGTGGTTAGTTCTCCAAGATGTTTGTAACAACCTACATGCTGAGTTCTTCCAAAAACTATGTGCACGTGTACCGTGAAGAATTGAAGAATTTATGCTGTCTTGAAGGCAAAGGGTGGTCACACCCAATATTGATTTGATTTGGATTTCCCTTCTGTTCATTTACTTACCATTTTGTTAATTGATTTAAAAAAAAAAAAAACTATTAACACTTCTATTTCGTAAAGTTTTCTTAATTCGCAGCATTTATTTCACACCTGCCTAAAACTTTTCTACAATACTACATGTATATTTATTATTCCACAGTTTCAAAATCCTTTCTTTCTAATGGTTGGTCATTTTGAAGTGATCGATCATGACAACCTCATTGTTAATAATATACGGGGCTTTGTGCTTTGTGTAAATCCACTCTGCCATGGTAATCTTTCCTTGAAATATATCTGGAGGAGAAAAGGTAGCACCTTATCATTGTGACTTATGAACACATCTAACGTATGTGCAATGTGAGCTCCAACATTTTACATTCCTTCTCAATGTTTTAAAATACTCCCATTTGTCCATAAATCACGGCTAAGTACACATTGTGAGTTCATTTATAGTATGTAAAATAACACAAAACAGAAGCAAACACTCTAGAGATCCACATCAAACAGCTTTTTCAGACAATTGGAAAGAAACAGCTTCCCAAAGCTGTGTAACCATTTATTATAAACCACGAATAGCTTGCAAGGCATTCAGGCAATAATCACATATTTAAATCATTTCCACAACATTTTTATTGCTTCAAATATTGCTAGAATTCGCAGTTTGGTTTTAGAAAAAGTAAATAAAAATAAATTATATATAAGAAGGCCAGTATGGTGTCCTGAATTTATGGGAGGAGACCGGAGGATATTTAAGCAGACCACTCACCTGTGGTCTTTGTTGGTTCCGTGCATGATACCCTCCCTCCCATTCCTCTTTTTCAGAACCCCTAATTTTCCACTTTTTGATTAGAGTTTGAACATTGCTGATTAACATTCTCAATTCCTTGGTTATCTTTTTATATCCTGTTTTATACAGTTCAACTACCTTTTCCCGCAGCTCCTTTGACAGTTCTTTTGTTTTTCCATGACTCAGAATCCAGAAACATCAGTGCAGAACTGGATGAAAGATGCAACGGTCTGTTAGGAGTCCAGAAACTCATTGACCTTTTATACACACACGCCAATTACACTTATACACACACACTGGTTACCTTTAATAGCCATTCATACCACTTTGTGTTAACTTGTGTGCATGTTATTAGGCCAACATTTTGGACCCGGGTCATTTGGGTAGTTTCTGTTGTCATTATAATTTAAAAAGAGTAAACACAGTTGATTGATAATAAATGGCTTAGCCAAACACTAACCACGAGTGAAGGAAAAGTTTTTGTGTTATCATTCATATTCTCTGAAAAATGGCCATGAAATCATAAATCATGTCAGAGTATGTAAACTTATGAGCACAACTGCATATATAAAAAGATCTAGTTATTTTACAGAAAACTTCTTAAAGGAGAATTAAGTCATACCATGTCTACCTTCTCCCCCTGAAATATTCTGGCATTTTACCTGCAGCACTACCTGCTGGTGAAATCTGGTATCACATTCTGTACAGTGTGAGAGGGCACTGTCCGAAGCCTGTCTCTGTGTGTTGTCTCAGCTCACCATCAACTGCCCTGCTCTGTACTACCTGAGACCATCATCAACCGCTCCTCTGCATGTGTGTGAGAAGGCAACACCTGGAGTCTGTGTCTGTTGTCTCCTCCTCTGTACTTCTGACTAACACTATCAGATACCCCTCTGTACATCCTGCCCCCACCATCAAATTCCCCTCCCTTTGTACTGCTTGTTTTTTTCTTCCCCTTTGGCACCCACCTAGGAGCATTTTCTCCTTTCATTAACACCACTGAAAATGATGTAGCTGTGATGGACCGCCTAGCACCTAGACTGGGTACCTCCTTCAAGATACAGCTTTCTCCACTCTGGAACCAGGTATTATAGCTGAGCATAGTAGCCAAAAACTAGACGGCACAAGCTTAGGTGCAAACTGCAACTGGCTTTATTGTAAACTCACACAAAATATACACCACACAAAATCAGGTAGGAGATTTGTAGCATTATCCTAAACAATGCAAACTGTAAACAGTAATAGCAGTACATCTAATGAACAGCTAACATAAACTGTATTTAAACTAAACAGTAAGCTAATTAACATGAACATATAACATCCCACAATAGTTTGGTAACGAGGTGAAGTAGACACAATACTAGCAGACAGACAGAAACAATAGGTGACTCAGTTAACAATGAGAATTCACACCTAGAAGGCACACAATGGGAAATTATACCATGAGAGAAAGACACCTTAAAGTGGATGTAAACCCAATTCATGAAATTTGAGCTGGGCACATATATCTGTAGTTTTTTCTTATTTCTCTTTAAAGTCCAAAGCTTTCTCTTGCTCAGTTCCTCTGTTATCAGCCTGATAACTTCTGAAAAGTTCTCAGAGATGGCAGCCTGAACTGTGTGTCGGGGGAGGTTGCTATACATAGATTAGCACACAGCTTGCTGTCTCAGAGCAGAGCTCTGTCTGCATATTATTTTCTTCCTTTCACAATGTGGAGTGGGGATGTGTGCCTTTCCTCCAATCAGCTGTCTTGGCTGTATGCCAATAATCCACTCCCAGTGGTGGCCAGGAAGAGAAAAAAATTAACATGAAGAGCACTTTCTAAATGACTAAACAGCTGAAGACAGCAGATATGCATGTAAAACCTATGTAGGACGATTTGTTTCATCCCTGCGTATCATCTGAGGCTGTTAACTTCACTGGGTGCAGGTGAGGGTTAACATCCATTTTAATAAACAAGTTACAGCAGGAGATCTCAACATCATGTTGTTTTGAGCTGATTATATTAACATCTATTCTGAGTATGAGTCTAGAAGGGGGGTGAAGCAGTGTTTGCTGGTTTTGGCACAGGGGCCCCAACTTAGTAACCAAATCCTAAATTCCCAGAGTCTGTGTGTTTCAGGGAGACCTGGACCCGAATCCGAAGCAAAGACACTCCAAAGGTCACCCAGGCACACGCCTCCTAAGAATAGAGCCCCCTCAAAAGCCATGGCCCATAGTCAGTATGCTAGAGGCTACCCTGCAGTCCCCTCCAAAAGCCTCTGTCTCGTTTTGGGTCTGTCACAGTAGCCATTACGAAGATCTTCAATAAACACAAAATGTTATGCTATACAATATATTGTTTCTGTTAACAGCAAAGTACATCTAAAATCAAATTCATTATTTTTGATAGAGTGGAGAATGGTTACACCCCTGTCAGGGTTTTTTGTCTTCTGTGTCCCATTGTGAGAATTTCTATTTAGAAATTGTGTCTTGTGAACACAACAGGAAGGGTAAAGAAATATTTCCAAAGTGAGGGAAACAGATGCCAATTCAACAAGCAGTGAAAGATTTTTAGCCATATTCAGGTAGAGTTACGCTGGCGTATCAGTAGATACGCCGTCGTAACTCCGAATCTGCGCCGTTGTATATTTAAGCGTATTCTCAAATTGAGATGCGCTTAAATGTTGCTAAGATATGACCGCATGCACCGTCGTATCTTAGCTGTCTATTTACGCTGGCCGCTAGGGGCGTGTACGCTGCTTTACGCCTAGAATGCGTAAATCAGCAAGATACGCCTATTCACGAACGTACACTTGCCGGTCGCAGTAAAGATACGCCGTTTACGTAAGGCGTTTTCAGGCGTAAAGATAAACCACCAAAAAGATGGCCCGGCCAATGTTAAGTATGGACATCGGAAACGTCGTTTGCATAAGTCGTCCGTGAATGGGGCTGGCCATAATTTACGTACATGTCGAAAGCAATGAGTCTTTGCGGCATAATTTGGAGCATGCGCACTGGGTTACGTCCACGGACGGCGCATTCGCCGTTCGTTCAAAGCGTCATTTACGCGGGGTCATGCTTTATTTACATAAAACACACCCACCTCTTTACAATTTGAATTAGGCGCGCTTACGCCGCCACATTTACGCTACTCAGCCGTAACTTAGGACGCAAGTGCTTTGTGAATACAGCACTTGCCTCTCTAACTTACGGCGGCGTAGCGTATATGTGATACGCTACGCCTGCCTAACGTTAGGCACGTCTACCTGAATCTGGCTATTTCTCTTTATTCCTGTTCTGCTGATAACTTGAAAATTTCTGTTCTGGGACAAATTGAGGGATAAATCTCCCTAACGGGGCATAGACATCAATAAAAACAGGGTGAGACTCTACCACTTCAGCTATATACTAACCAAAAAGAAAACACGTTTAAGCTTTAGATATGCTAAAATGAATATTAACTTCAACAACCACGCTTCCAGCAATAGGAAGTGGCAAGATAACCACAATACCCTGAATGGTAGCCCCCAGCATTGCAGTGGTCATAGCCAGATGACTGGTAATTATTACTGTAGGGGGAAATTGCTTTTACAGACTCTATAACTGGTTTGGCGACAAGTCATTAAGCACTGCTCTAGTAGTCTAGAGCTATGTGGCCTAACCACAAGTCCAGAACTGATGACAGGTGCACTTTTATAGACCATACAGCAGAAAATTCAGACTGTGGAAAATGTTATTAACAGATACAGGAAAATTCACACATTTGACTTTATCTATGCCAGGCATGATTACACATCCTAAGAAAGCCTCCACAGGGGAGTGCTCTGTAAAACATGTGCATGAATATTTTTCTACATTGAGAGGAACAGCTTGAGTCAAAACATTTGACAATATTACCAGACCTGACTTCTGAAGCAGGAAGGCAGAGAGTTTCGATGTATTTCCTTTACAATACTCAATCCCGCACACAGACAGACTTTCCCCCGGGCGGCCATTTATCAAATCTATGATACAGTATATAGGTAGACAATGCTTTGCTACAATTACATAGAGTAAATATAATCCACATATGTTGGGGTCAGAGATGATTTCTGATATAATATGTTCTTGGATCAGAAAATGTACATTATACTCTTTACAAATCATGTAGATGTGCGGCACTCACCATTAGTAACGCTGGAGGGAGCTCAGGTTAGTGCATAGAGATTGCCCTTAGAGATCTCACACCTCTGACCTCACATTAAAAGGGGTTGTATAGGTTTTTTTTTTTTTTTAAATAAAAAACATGTTACACTTACCTCCACTGTGCAGTTTGTTTTGCACAGAGTGGCCCCGATCCTCCTGTTCTGGGGTCCCTTGGCGGCTGTCTCGGCTCCTCCCTACAATAGCTAACCCCACTCTGGGAAGCTCTCTCCCAAGGGGTTAGCTTGCGGGCATGCTCCCTGTCATACACGCTGCGTCCATAGACAGAGTGTATGATTCTGTCCTGCCCCCCCGGCGGTCGTATCATTTGATGTGATTGACAGCAGTGCAAGCCAATTTCTGCGCTGCTATCAACCTATCCAATCAACGGCCAGACTCCGTGGAGAAGAGGACGCCGGGGGATGCGCACAGCAGGTGAGCAGGCTCAGGTAAGTAAACAGGGGGGCCATCATTGCCAGGTGTTTTTTCCCCTTAATGCATAGGATGCATTAAGGGAAAAAAACATGAACATTTACAACCCCTTTAACTACTTGCCGACCAGCCGTCGCAGTTATATGGCGGCAGGTCGGCTCCCCTGCGCGAAGTCACGTAGATCTACGTCACCTCGCGAATCAGCCACTAGGGGCACCCGCGATTGCTCGTTACAGAGCGAGAACCGGGAGCTGTGTGTTTACACACACAGATCCCAGTCCTGTCAGGGGGAGAAATGTATGAACAGCGATCAGTAATTTCCCCTAGTCAGTCCCACCCCCCTTCAGTTAGAACACACCCAGGGAACATATTTAACCCCTTCCTCGCCCCCTAGTGTTAACCCCTTCCCTGCCAGTGGCATTTTTATAGTAATCAATGCATTTTTATAGCACTGATCGCTATAAAAATGCCAATGGTCCCAAAAATGTGTCAAAAGTGTCCGAAGTGTCCGCCATAAGGTCGCAGTACCGATAAAAATCGCTCATCGCCGCTATTACTAGTAAAAAAATATATTAATAAAAATGCCATAAAACGATGCCCTATTTTGTGGACGCTATAACTTTTGCGCAAACCAATCAAAAAACGCTTATTGCAGGGTTTTTTTTACGAAAAATATGTAGAAGAATACGTATCGGCCTAAACTGAGGAAAACATTTTTTTTTTTATATATTTTTGGGGATATTTATTGCAGCAAAAAGTAAAAAATATTCATTTTTTTTTTCAAAATTGTCGCTATATTTTTGTTTATAGCGCAAACAATAAAAACCACAGAGGTGATCAAATACCACTAAAAGAAAGCTCTATTTGTAGAAAAAAAAGGACGCCAATTTTGTTTGGGAGCCACGTCGCACAACCGCGCAATTGTCAGTTAAAACGACGCAGTGCCGAATCGCAAAAAGTGGCCCGGTCATTGACCAGCAATATGGTCCGGGGCTGAAGTGGTTAAATCACATAAGTGGGTCTTGGTGCTCCTAGTAAGTAAGTAGCCAAATGCTTTAATCCAAGAAAGCAAAACCCAGGCCACTCCATGCATGTAATTTTTCTTAACTTCAATTAAAAGACATCCAGCTATGTAATAATGTAATAATGATGCATTCATGGACAATCATTTTGTATGCATTAGAAATCTATTGTGTATTTGGATAAGTGGCTTTATTGTAAACTCACACAAAATCAGGTAAGAGCTTGATCACATTATCCTAAACAAATAATTTCAGAACTTTTTCCACCTTCAATGTGACCTATAAACTGCACAACTCAGTTGAACAACAAACTGAAATATTTTAGGTGGAGCGAAGTAAAAATAATAATAATAATAATAATATGGTTGTATAAGTGTGTTCCCCCCTAAACTAATACTTTGTTGAATCACCTTTTGATTTTATTACAGCACTCAGTCTTTTTGGGCATGAGTCTATCAGCATGGCACATCTTGATTTGGTAATATTTGCCCACTTTTCTTTGCAAAAACACTCCAAATCTGTCAGATTGCGAGGGCATCTCCTGTACACAGCCCTCTTCAGATCACCCCACAGATTTTCAATCAGATTCAGGTCTGGGCTCTGGCTGGACCATTCCAAAAAAAAATATTCTTCAGCTGTTGAAGCCATTCCTTTGTTGATTTGGAATTGGATGTATGCTTTGGGTCATTGTCATGCTGAAAGTTCCTCTTCGTGTTCAGCTATCTGGCAGAAGCCTGTAGGTTTTGTGCCAATATTGACTGGTATTTGGAACTGTTCATAATTCCCTCTACCTTGACTAAGGCCCCTGTTCCAGCTGAAGAAAAACAGCCCCAAAGCAGGATGTTGCCACCACCATGCTTCACTATGGGTTTTGTGTTCTTTTGGTGATGTGCAGTGTTTTTTTTGTACCAAACATATCTTTTGGAATTATTGCCAAAATGTTCAATCTTGGTTTCATCAGACCATAACACATTTTCCTTTATGCTTTTGTGATACTTCAGATGTGTTTTTACAAATATTAGCCGGGCTTTGATGTTTTTCTTCATAAGAAAAGGATTCTGTTTGCCACGCTACCCCATAGCCCAGACATATGAAGAATACATAGTTAGTCAGGTTGAAAAAAGTCCATCAAGTTCAACCATAAGAAATAAAATAGTAATAATATCATACAATCACATATACCCAATTCTATACCCACAGTTGATCCAGAAGAAGGCAAAAAAAACAGCAAAGCATGATCCAATTTGTTACAGCAGGGAAAAAAAATCCTTCCTGATCCCCCATGAGGCAATCGGATATTCCCCGGATCAACTTTACCTATAAATGTTAGTACCCTGATATATTATATACATTTAGGAAAGTATCCAGGCCTTTCTTAAAGCACTTTACTGAGCTGGCCAGAACCACCTCTGCAGGGAGTCTTTTCCACATTTTCACAGCTCTTACTGTGAAGAAACCTTTCCGTATTTGGAAGTGAAATCTCTTTCCTCTAGACGTAAAGAGTGTCCCCTTGTCCTCAGTGTTGACCGTAAAGTGAATAACTCAACACCAAGTTCACTATATGGACCCATGATATATTTGTACATGTTGATTATATCTCCCCTTAATCTCCTCTTCTCAAGAGTGAATAAATTCAGTTCCTCTAATCTTTCCTCAAAGCTGAGCTCCTCCATGCCTCTTATCAGTTTGGTTGCACTTCTCTGCACTTTCTCCAGTTCACCGATATCCTTCTTGAGAACTGGAGCCCAAAACTGAACTGCATATTCCAGATGAGGTCTTACTAATGATTTGTACAGGGGCAAAATTATATCTCTCTCTCTGGAATCCATACCTCTCTTAATACAAGAAAGGACTTTGCTTGCTTTGGAAACCGCAGCTTGGCATTGCATGCCATTATTGAGCTTATGATCTACCAAAGACCCCAGATCCTTCTCCACTACGGATCCCCCCAGTTGTACTCCCCCTAGTATGTATGATGCATGCATATTCTTAGCCCCCAAGTGCATAACTTTACATTTATCAACATTAAACCTCATCTGCCACTTAGTCGCCCAATTAGACAGAGCATTGAGGTCGGCTTGTAAATTGGAGACATCCTGTAAGGACGTTATTCCACTGCATAGCTTGGTGTCATCTGCAAAGACAGAAATGTTACTTTTGATCTCAGACCCAATATCATTTATAAAGATATTAAAAAGTAAGGGTCCTAACACTGAACCTTGGGGTACACCACTGATAACCTTAGACCATTCAGAGTAAGAATCATTAGCTACTACTCTCAAACTTCTGTCTTTCAGCCAGTTTTCTATCCATTTACAAACTGATATTTCCAATCCTGTAGACCTTACCTTACACATGAGCCGTGTGTGCGGAACTGTATCGAACGCTTTTGCAAAATCCAAATATACCACGTCCACGGCCACGCCTCTGTCCAGGGTTTTACTTACCTCTTCATAAAAGGAAATCAGGTTTGTCTGACAACTTCTGTCTTTCATGAATCCATGCTGTCTGATGCTTAAATAGTTTTTTTTCCAGCAAGAACTCATCCATGTGGTCTTTTATTATTCTTTCCAGTATCTTCCCAACTATAGAAGTTAAACTAACAGGTCTATAGATACTTGGTAAAGACTTTGTTCCCTTTTTAAATATGGGCACCACATTGGCCCTGCGCCAATCCAGTGGTACTATTCCTGTCATTAATGAGTCCCTAAAAATGAGATGCAATGGCTTTGAAATTACAGAGCTAAATTCTTTTAGGATCCGTGGGTGGATGCCATCAGGCCCAGGTGCTTTATCCACCTTTATTCTGTCTAAATATTTCTGGACCATATCACTTTTGAGCCATTGTGTATCATTTGGGGCTTTGTCACTACCACCCCCATTATGGACATGAGCTCCCCCATGCTCCTTTGTGTACACAGAGCTGAAGAAAGTATTTAATAAATGAGCCTTCTCTTTGTCCCCCGGGAGATTGTTGTCACATGCACCAGCCAGTACTTTCCAGCTATTTCTGCAGTTTCTTTAATGTTGCTGTAGGCCTCTTGGAAGACTCCCTGACCAGTTTTCTTTGTGTCTTTCCATTAATTTTGGAGGGACATCCCGTTCTTTGTAATGTCACTGTTGTGCCATATTTTCTCCACTTGATAATGACTGTCTTCACTGTGTTCCATGGTATATCTAATGCCTTTGAAATACTTTTGTACCCTTCTTCCGACTGATACCTTTTAACACTGAGATCCCTCTGATGCTTTGGAAGCTCTATGCAGACCATGGCTTTTGCCTGTAGGAATCGACTAAAAAATATCAAGAAAGACCTACTAGAACAGCCAAACTTTATTTAGGGTTGATCAGAGGCACTTAAAATTATGGCAGGTGTGTACTGACTCCTATTTGACATGACTTTAAATGTGATTGCTTAATTCAGAGCTACATCCCCAGTTATAAGAGAGTGTGAACACTTATGCAACCACATTATATTAGTTTTTTATTTTAACTTCACACCCTAAAAGATTTTAGCTTGTTTTTCAATTGAGTTATACAGTTTATAGCTCACATTAAAGGTGGGAAAAGTTCTGAAATGATTTATCTTTGTCTATTTTTTTTACATTACAAAAACCTGACATTTTAACAGGGGTGTGTGGACTTTTTATATCCACAGTGTAGGTACAGTAAATATCTTTTAAACATGTACTGTTCTTCCCTGTTAAAAAACAAAAACAAATGCACTGTTCAGAGGATATTTACTTTAGATGCAGCCGGTGACGTCACCGGCGCATTTGCTCTGAAGGAACCATGCCGTTCCTTCAGAGTCGTTCTGTAAACAGTGATCCGCAGCATGAGTGTGGGAGTGACGTCATTGCCAGCTCAGCCATTCATATAGCCGAAGCCTGTAAACCCGGAAGTAAGGGCAGTTGAAGATGGAAGCGCCTTTAGTGGTGACAGCATGCGCTGGAGGGCTTTGTTCTCAGGTAAGTTTTGTTTTTCTTTTTTATGCAGTTTGCTACCGCTTTAGGGATTAGATTGTTTTGTATTATTTGGCACTTTAAAACAAGAATTAAAAAAAATAATACACATCCAGCTGAGCTGTATCCCGGATGGCAGATCTGATCACAACTGAATGGGGTACATGCAAAAAATGTAGGTAAACATTGTTCTATCGGCATGACTTTTCCTTTACCCCTGAAAATAAAAGCTCATTGGAGGCATCTTAACAAACTATATCTATTGTGGAGTCCGATGTAGATTGTCGGACTCGGTGTGCAAAGGAACAGACAATATGTTTCCATTTATTTTACTTTATCCCCTATTGAGCTACTAATCCATCTCCCCTTTTTATTTTCCCGGTTGTATTTTTCTACTCTCTATAATCGCGATCACTTAATCTTAATTTTTCTCTTTCTCATCCTCAAGATTTATTCTTGAAGGGTACTGACTTGAGGATTTGATATTATCAGAAGAATTAGTTACATAGAATTGTCAGTTTTGGATATGTTACATTTGTAAGCGCCTTACCTTTGAAAATGCAAACTGGAATTATACTGGTAATATTCTGCTGATGTTTATTTGTCAGTATTGTTCCAGCCATGGTACCGATCTATATGTTTGTTAACTGTTATGTGTACCTCCTGTATTTAAAAATTTTTTAAAATAAAGAATTTGTAAAAAAAAAACAAAAAAACATATATATTGTACATCCAATGATTCTCGTGCAAAGTGAATGCTTTCTCAAGGTATTTGGAAATGTCTTGAGAAAGTGTGTGCTTTGTATGAGAAATGTTCATCAGCTGAATGTGTTTTAATTGTTTTTAACCTTTGAAATTAATGACTAAGTGGGTTGCTGTGAGTGTTTTGAACTTTGCGTTCAGGGATTGTTGCATGTTATTTACATTAGTCTGATTTTAAGTATAGAGCAGAAAAGGCAAAGATTGGATCTTTAGGTGCCATTTATTTCTTGCAGCCCAAACACAATCATGCACTCAGGTACCCCTATAGATCTAAAACTTGGTATAGGCATGGAATCTATTTAAATAACATAAGTGGCACCATTGCTGACTGCTAGTGAGCAGCTAGATGACCACTAAAAATGCATTTGCCCCAAAACCCATTTATACCCTATCACAGGCAACTGCGGTAAATTGACAGGGGTGGCCCCAGGAAACCAAAACAGAGATACAGCACTTTGGTGCACATCATCATGTTGGAGTTGTCAGTTACAATATGATAATGACAATGATGATTAGGAGTACAACAGACATATGTTGTAACAATTCAGAATATAACTGACTGCACAATAAGGTATGAGCTCTTGCAAAGTAGTACCTGCAATCTAACAGAGAGTAGGAAATTATTCAAAATATTACGATTATTCATACATACAATCTTTTAGAGATTTGTATACCTACATATCATGTATCCAAGTGCACTGACACCAACAATGGGGCACAATTCCTCCCACTGACACCGTTGATGGGTTACTATTTCCCCCATTGACACCATTGATGAGGGCCTATTCCCCCCACTGAGACCAACAAAGAGGCCCTTTTCAACTGACACCGACACATCAATGGAGCGCAATTTCTCCCACTGACACCATTGATGGGATAGTATTCCTAACACTGACACCAACAATTAGGCACTATACCCCCACTGATACTTTCGAGAGGGGACAAATTCTCCCACTGACCCCATTGATGGGGCACTATTCCTCCAACTGATACCAACAATGATGCACTATTCCTTCCACTGACACCAATAATAGAGCAATATACCTCCTACTGACTTCAACAATGCGGAACAAATCCTGCCAATGAAGCCAATGGTTGGGGCCCTATTCCTCCAACCGACATCAACAATGAGACACCTTTCCTTGCATTGACACCAATAATAGGGATAAATTTCTCCCAGTGACACCAACAATGCAGCACAATTTCTCCCATTGACATCATTCCTGTTGCACTATTCCATCCACTGGCAACATTGATGGGGCATTATTCCTCCCACTGATGCCATTGATGAGGCTCTATTGTTATCACTGACACAAATTATGGGGCACTATTCTTTCCTCTGATATCAATAATGGGGTACAGCTTCCCTCCTGACACCAACAATAGGGCACTATTCCTTTCATTGGAACAAAAAATAGGGTACTATCCTTTTCATTTATCTAAATAATGGTGAATTATTTCCACTGACCACAGAGCCAGGGGTGTTGTTTATTCCTACTGGCCACTGACACCAGGGCCCTGTTTACTCCCACTGGCCACAGTTTGGCTCCCCAAAAGTCTGAAAAAAAGTTTGAGGACCCTTGATATAAAGAGTTCAGACTCCATAAGGACATATAACATAAAAATGTTCTATAGGCAATAGAGAAGGGGTGTACTACTGTATAGACAATAATTGTACCACACTGTGACCATCCAATAATATTGAATGCTCCAGGCAGGGTTACATGACTAATGAATAATGGAGCAATGACACTATGGAAAATGAATCACTATATGTCATTCTTTAATATGAAATACTTTTTGCTTGACGTGTTGTTCCACTTTTAGAACCGTGGGTCACAGCAATCAATGAAGGGAGTATTTTTATACCATGAAATAGGAGTGATGTATTGTAGATCCTGTGCTCCCTTTGTTAATCCCACAACAAATTAATTATGTACTTCTGCTGATATTCTAGACTATGGGCACAGCTTCAAAGTTAAAGTGTGCTTGAAACGACCGATTATTAAAATCTACGTATACTGCTTCCTAATTACGACACCACTGAAAACTTGAATAAATGACTAAACAGCCGAGGAGCTTATTCTAACATTTATGAGTTCTGGTAAAAACCATCAATAAAAGCCTGGAGAAGCATTTATGTGCTGATACAGAATTCTTTCACATTTAACAGATGGCTGCAAGCTTGGCCAAATAATGAACAGTTCCAAACGACTGTAGACCTTTGCTTATTCGTGCTAATTATGATTTTATCACAGTGCTCTCGCATATTAGAACAG
The DNA here is from genome assembly GCF_905171775.1 of Rana temporaria. NCBI lineage: Eukaryota > Metazoa > Chordata > Amphibia > Anura > Ranidae > Rana > Rana temporaria. The sequence continues at coordinate 79,080,614 of NC_053492.1, forward strand.
TAATGAACGAATGAGATTTGACTGTAATCTGGCTGCTTCAAATTATCTACAATGAGCAAAAATCATACAGCCTACTAGGATATAGAGAAAAGAATATAACTGGGGGCACTGGCTGCTTAACCCATTGGTGACCACAGATCACTGAAGCCTAGATGTCTAGACTAAATTTAGCAGCATTTGTACTTGATGGTAATTGCATCATTAATTGGCCTACCTAGATAATGTTTATTTTTTAAGAACATATAAGGCTTTTACCGAGGCGACTCGGCGTACATCTTGCGGCATGTATACGTTCCTTGATCATCTGATCGAGGGAGATTACTGCTGTGCAAAATGTAAGCACATTGTTTCCCTGGAAGCCCAGGTTCTGAATCTGGGGAAGCAGCTATCAGCACTGGGAAAACCCTCCACACTAAAGGAGAGCTGGAAATGTACCCAGCAGGTGATGGCTGGGGCCAGCACAGAGGTGGGTGGAGACAAATAGGTGCAGGCACTAGAAAATAGTAGATGGGTGACAGTCAGGAAGGGTAGAGGGGCAAGGGCCAGGGAGGCCAATCCAGGGCTGGAGCATCCCAATAAGTATGCTCCATTGAGTGACATTGGTAAAACCAGTCAGGGACCGGCACTGCTGGAGCTGAGGGACTCTCCTAGCTGCCAGGGGAAGAACTCCTCCAGTGAGAGTGGGGAGGAAGCGAAGGGAAAGCAAAGGCAGATTATGGTGGTAGGGGACTCAATTCTTAGGACAGAGAGGGCAATCTGTAACAAAGACCTGAAGCGCCGAACTGTATGTTGTCTCGGGTTCGGCACATCACGGATCTGGTGGACAGATTACTGGGAGGGGCTGGGGAAGACCCAGCTGTCATGGTGCACGTTGGCACCAATGACAAAATCAGAGGCAGATGGAGTGTCCTAAAGAAGGATTTTAGGGACTTGGGAGCTAAATTGAGGAGAAGGACCTCCAAGGTAGTATTCTCAGGAATACTACCGGTACATCGAGCCACACCAGAAAGGCAAAGGGAGATTAGGGAAGTAAACAAGTGGCTGAAGATCTGGTGTAGTAAAGAGGGGTTTGGGTTCCTGGAGGACTGGGCCTACTTCTCAGTCGATAACCAGTACTATAGAAGGGACGGACTGCACCTAAATGAGGGGGTGCAGATCAGCTGGGAATAAGGATGGCCAAAAAGTTAGAGGGGTTTTTAAACTAGGCGACGGGGGGTGGGAGGGTCCAGAGATAGAGATAGTTAGTGTGGAACATAGAACAGAAATGGGAATTCTTCAAAAAGACCGTTTATGAATTCACTACAAAGTATGTTCCCATGGGCAATATGTTTAAAAGGCTAAAGATAAAACCTATGTGGCTCACGGTCAAAGTTAAAAAAGCTATAAACAATAAGAGAATAGCTTTTAAAAAATATAAAAATGAAGGAACACTAGTGTCGTTTAAATGTTACAAAGAATATAACGGGATATGTAAAAAGGAAATCAAGGATGCAAAAATTCAAAACGAATAACAGATTGCAAAAGATAGTAGGACAAACCCCCAAAAATTCTTCAAATATATTACTAGTAAAAAGGTCAAGTCTGAGCATGTAGGCTCTTAACAAAATAATCTAGAGTGGGTGACTGGGGACAAAGAGAAGGCTAATTTATTAAATGCTTTCTTCAACTCTGTGTATACAATAGAGCAAGGGGGAGCTCATGTCCATAATGGGGGTGGTAGTGACACAGCCCCAAATCCACAATGGCTCAAAAGTGATATGGTCCAGAAATATTTAGACAGAATTAAGGTGGATAAAGCACCTGGACCAGATGGCATCCACCCACGTATCCTAAAATAATTGAGCTCTGTCATTTCAAAGCCATTGTATCTAGTTTTTAGGGATTCATTAATGACAAGAATAGTACCACTGGATTGGCTGAGAGCCAATGTGGTGCCTATATTTAAAAAGGGAACAAAGTCTTTACCAAGTAACTATAGACCTGTTAGTTTAACTTCTATAGTTGGGAAGATACTGGAACGTATAATAAAAGACCACATGGATGAGTTCTTGCTGGAAAAAACTATTTAAGCAACAGACAGCATGGATTCATGAAAGACAGAAGTTGTCAGACAAACCTGATTTATTTTTATGAAGAGGTAAGTAAAACCTTGGACAGAGGCATGGCTGTGGACGTGGTATACCTGGATTTTGCAAAAGCGTTCGATACAGTTCCCCACACACGGCTCATGTGTAAGGTAAGGTCTATAGGATTGGATATATCAGTTTGTAAATGGATAGAATACTGGCTGAAAGATAGAACTCAGAGAGTCGTGGTTAATGATTCTTACACTGAATGGTGAAAGGTTATCAGTGGTGTACCCCAAGGTTCAGTGCTGGGACCCTTACTTTTTAATATCTTTATAAATGATATTGGGTCTGAGATCAAAAGTAACATTTCTGTCTTTGCAGATGTAACCAAGCTATGCAGTGGAATAACGTCCTTACAGGATGTCTCCAATTTACAAGCCGACCTCAATGCTCTGTCTAATTGGGCGACTAAGTGGCAGATGAGGTTTAATGTAGATAAATGTAAAGTTATGCACTTAGGGACTAAGAATATGCATGCATCATACATACTAGGGGGAGTACAACTGGGGGGATCTGTAGTGGAGAAGGATCTGGGGGTTTTAGTTGATCATAAGCTCAATAATGGCATGCAATGCCAAGCTGCGGTTTCCAAAGCGAGCAAAGTCCTTTCTTGTATTAAGAGAGGTATGGACTCCAGAGACAGAGATATAATTTTGCCCCTGTACAAATCATTAGTAAGACCTCATCTGGAATATGCAGTCCAATTTTGGGCACCAGTTCTCAAAAAGGATATCGGGATATCAGAGAAGGATATCAGAGAAGGGCAACCAAACTGATAAGAGGCATGGAGGAGCTCAGCTATGAGGAAAGATTAGAAAAACTAAATGTATTCACTCTTGAGAAGAGGAGAATAAGGGGGGATATGATCAACATGTACAAATATATAAGAGGTCCATACAGTGAACTTGGTGTTGAGTTATTCACTTTACGGTCAACACTGAGGACAAGGGGGCACTCTTTACGTCTACAGGAAAAGAGATTTCACCTCCAAATATGGAAAGGTTTCTTCACAGTAAGAGCTGTGAAAATGTGGAACAGACTCCCTCCAGAGGTGGTTCTGGCCAGCTCAGTAGATTGCTTTAAGAAAAGTCTGGATACTTTCCTAAATGTACAGAATATAACTGAGTACTAAGATTTGTAGGTAAAGTTGATCCAGCGTAAATCCGAATGCCTCTCGGGGGATCAGAAAGGAATTTTTTCCCTTGCTGTAGCAAATTGGATCATGCTCTGCTGGTGTTTTTTGCCTTCCTCTGGATTAACTGTGAGTACTGAGTCGGGTGTATGGGATTGTACTATGTTTATTATTTTGTTTGTTTATTTTATTTTTTTGTGGTTGGACTGGATGGACTTGTGTCTTTTTTCAACCTGACTAACTATGTAACTTATATTTTTTTTATTATAAGCTGACAAATGGAAACAAAATGTTCAAGAGAATATTAGGTGGGAGAACCTGTTCACTAGATTCTGGCACAATCCCCTAAATGAGTTCAAAATTTGAAAAGGGGGTATGCCCCATAACTCCCCATATGGGGAGATTATAGCAGATGGGGATTTTTGTGTGCCCAATAGGACAATTGATCAAAAAATCGCATCAGATAAAATCAGTACATTTTATGCAGATGGAAAATCTTAATAACAAAGTGGGTATAGTTTTTTTTTAAATATATTGTATTTTATACATTGACATTCATCCACATAAAGATAAATCCCAAAAGGTTTATGGTTCGAAGCATTTCGCTGGAGATGAGGGCTTCTTCAGGATCCACTTTTCAATATTTTTAGAGCTTATAGCTCACAACAAAGGACAGGGAACATAAGTGTTGTAAGCAAACACAGTAGATAGTGTTAGGTTTACTCAGATCCACAAAGGAACGTTCTGTCTATATAGGTCAAATATATAAATGGAAACGCCAACAAATGCGAGCTATCAGGTGAGTTCAATGCATAAAAAAGGAGATAAGAAGACGTATAAGGCCTTCCAGACACCCCTTGGAGGGGTCCAACCATAAATTGAGGTGCAAATAAGGATCCCCAACAAACAACAGATCCCATGTGGAAGTGACCTGTCATAGTCAAAGGGGGCCAGAAAGAATGTCCATTTGCAGACTCCCAACAAAATGGCAATTGTTCTGTTGGGCACACAAATAGCCCCATCTCCCATAATCTTCCCATATAGGGAGTTATGGCACATACCGATTTTCGAAATTTGGAAACATAGGGCCAAATCCTCAAATATCCTGCCTAACTTATCTTTTCCCATTTAAGTTACACTGCCTTAAAATTTCTACCTAAGTGCCCGATCCACAAAGCACTTACCTAGAAATTTCAGGCCGTGTAACTTAAATTCTCCCGGCGCAAGGCGGTCCTCTTCTCCAGGGGGCGATGACAATTTAAATGAGGCGCGCTCCCGCGCCGGCCGTACTGCGCATGCTCGTGACGTCATTTTCCCGACAGGCAGCGCGCAAAATTACGTTACGTCGGGCTTTGTGGATTGCGACGGGACAATTAAGGTGCGTCGGGTAAAAAAAAAGTTACGCGCCGGGAAAAAAAATTCAAAATTTAAAAAAAATCGCGGCGATCGAAAAAAAGGTCTGTTTTTACAAGGTGTTACTAGTTTACACTTTGTAAAAGCAGAACAAATTTTACGTATGCAAACGTAAACTTACGCAGAAAACACAAAGCTGAAAAGCTTTGTGGATCTCCGTAAGTCCTCATTTGCATACGCAAAGCGGCATTTCGACTCGAAATGCCCCCAGCGGCGGATGCGGTACTGCATCCTAAGATCCAACAGTGTAAGTCTCTTACAGATGTCGGATCTTCTGCCTATCTTTGGAAAACTGCTTCTGAGGATCAGTTCCAAAGATAGGCACAGGGATACGCAGGCTGAACAGCAGTTCCGCCTGCGTATCCCTTTTGAGGATTTGGCCCAAAATGTTCTTTAAAAATGCATTTTGGTTTTATTAACTTTAACTTTTTTTTTTATAAAATCTTTAAACTTTGAATTATTTATTACACTGTGGCAGCCCTTGCCTCACAGGACAAGCTGTTTCTGAACAAAGCACAGTGACAGCTGAAGTCATCACGTTTGTTTGGAAACAAAACCATGTGATCACCATGATTGGCTATCATGGTGACAATTCGCTCAGGAACTAATCAGTGTGTTTCCCAATTGTAAGTGTGAGACTGGCACTATTAATGACAATGGAACATTGAAACATTAGAGTTCTGCCAGCAAACATGTTGATTATTGTTAATCTGGGGATTGCGGGTGGAAAGTGGTTATGGAATAAATGATTAAAGTGGAGCGTAAGTCAACACTTTGTAGTACAAGAATTGTTAGTGATACGCAATAAATGAGGAAACAGTAAGTGTGAGGGACTTGTATGTTAGAGCTTAAAAAAAGCATACAAAACCTTGACAATTATCTACAAGTATGCCAAATTACATCACAACCCAATATGTGATAACATGATTGACAACCATATGGATACCAGCTCTGTTAGTGACATGGTCCTAGCACAGGTACGCACTCCTTGTTCTAAGGTTGAATGTAGATTAAAATTCTTTTAGCACAGGGCACTATGTATAAGAACATTTATCTACAGACTGCAGTCAGAAATGGGATAAGGAAAACCTTTGAGGACAAAAATGCAGGAACTGAGATTGTTGACTTGGGCTAGCTTCAGGATCTCTGTAGGCTAATGAGTAAAATAAACAAAATGATGACAATACACATACAAATATAGTAATTTATCCACTGCTTTTACAAATCCATGTAGTGCCATTATATTTCTCCCTCCCAAAACCGCTAAATAGCAGTGGCAGGACCTTCGTTACATCATCGTTTTTGATTGCACAATGGACTTAAACCCAACAATATATCTAAAATGGAACTCATTGAGCACCATTATTTTGGAATGGTCGCTCCGCAATACCAGTTCTCACCAGCAGGTGACACTGCAAACACCTGGTAAAACAGGGTTACAGCTGGACAAACAAACAGTGAAATGTTCAATTTTTTTTAAATAAATACATATCATGCCTACGTGTTTTTTATTTAATACTGAAATATAAGCAAACAGCTAAATAAAAACTTGAAATACATTTGTGTGGTCTGTCTTTGCTGCAAAATGTAAGGAGAATGTTTGTTTTCATTATATAGCGGATAACACAAACACATCAAAAAAAATCCGGAACTCTAAACTTATAAAACACTGCATCAAGACCTATAAATTGCAACACATACTGGCAGACTGGATGAGTAAAACTCATTACCCGGTGGCAAGGTAAAGCCTGGCCTTTAATGTGGTACCAGCTTCTTAATATTTCTTTTAATGGAAAGAAAAGTAATGTGAAAGTTTTATTGTTTTTTTTTTGTTTTTTTTCTTGGGTACTCAGCTACTTGTGTGGAATGAGCAAGACGACCGTAAGAATATTTTCCGGGATTTCCTTCATCATGGGAATTGCTATAATTACAAGGGGAAGGGACTGCTGCACTGAGCTGGCTATAAACCTAGGTCTTAACCTTCCAGGCAGGAGGTGGAGGGAAGGTGTTAGAAGCCATACAATAGTGCTTTAAATATAAGCATATGGTAGACCAATTAACGGGACTACAAAGAGCAGATCTATTAAATATAGTTACCAGGGTGCAATTTTCAATACTAAATGGCTACTTTTCTAAACCTCATACTAATTTGTATCTGATGAGCAAGACAGCAAACCAGATTCCACTAAAAGTGCCAAAAAGTTACTGTAAAAAAGCTTGGATGCCTATACTTAAATATTCCTTTTATGTCTATGTATAGCAAGAATTTTTAAAACACTACTCACGTACATCAGCGTTTCCCAATGGTATTAAAGTTCACTTTACATGTTTTTCTTCTGTAGTCACCATGTCCTAAAGTGGTTCAAAAGGCTCAAGGTTCTTTACCATCATTATAAAATGAATACCTTATGCATGAAGGTAAAAAAAAACTTCTGTCATTGTCTTCTGTGCTCCTATCAGTGGCATCAGGAGGGTGTGGCTAGGGGGGCTGGAGCCCCGAATGGGTCCCTGAAAACCCCAGAGTGTCAGGAATGCAGCGTTCAATTGTCATCCCCGAGCACCGCCGAGTGGGGACCTCTATGATTCCGAACGGCGCCGAGTGATATTGCAAGGCCCGCCATCTGGAGCCTGCAGCGCCTATGATGGACGTCCCACAGGTCCAATGCCGGGACTGCAGGACATGTGACGTTCATCATAGACGCAGCAGGCTTCGGAAGGCAGGAATTACAATGCCGCCGCGCTGAGCCACATCACTGTAAGATCCCGGCTCAGGCGGGCTCCTCTCCTCCTCCTTTCTGTCTGCCTGCCGTGCCGTGACACATGATGGGCGCGCCGCTGGGATTAGAGGCACAAGATGGCGCCAGCGAGCAGTACACTCGCACACCCTTGGCATCCTACACTGATCTGACAGATGAGGGACAAACAACCACATCCCCAGGCAATTCCACTCCTAACAGCCCCACGATGAGAAGCCCAGCTAAAGCCAGAATGAGAAAGGATTCTCATTACCCAGCCACAGGGGTGAGTACGGACATTCCCCCACTTTATGTAAATGCCTCCTTACAATCCGCCATTAACTCATTTCCTACTACAAGACAACCTGTTCTGGACTCAAATATGAAAAACATGCTCCTATCTCTGTAATCATCCCTAATGTCCAACCTCTCCTCCCTCATCCACAAATTCTCTGCTGATATACAGAAAATGGGAGACAGAGTCCAATACATAGGTCAGTGTACGCATGTCAGGTAGGTGAGGTCAGTGTATGTATGTGAGGTCCGTTTATGTCAGGTAGGTCCATGTATGTCAGGTAGGTGAGGTCAGTGTATGCATGTCAGGTAGGTGAGGTCAGTCTATGCATGTCAGGTAGGTGAGGTCAGTCTTTGTATGTCAGGTAGGTGAGGTCAGTCTATGTATGTCAGGTAGGTGAGGTCAGTCTATGTATGTAAGGTAGGTGAGGTCAGTGTATGCATGTCAGGTAGGTGAGGTCAATGTATGCATGTCAGGTAGGTGAGGTCAGTCTATGCATGTCAGGTAGGTGAGGTCAGTCTATGTATGTCAGGTAGGTGAAGTCAGTGTATGTCAGGTAGGTCTATCTATGTCAGGTAGGTGAGGTCAGGTAGGTCAGTGTGTCAGGTAGGTGAGTTTAGTGGTCATTGATTGGCACTGGTAAGCCAGGCAGCAAGTGAGCTTACCCTCCGCCACACAACCCCACCGCCAAGCCAAAAAAAGCGCGAAACCCCCCGCCCCCCATGCCAACTTTGGGCTGAAGCTCCTGGTCTTTTTGCCACCTAGCAACGCCCCTGTCCTATGCCTGCTGCCTAAAGAGGACCTAGATGTGCTTTAGAGGATGGGCCTGGAGTTTAGTCCTAATGTTGGATCTGCCTGTACAGAGGGAATAAACTCTGTGTGAGGCCAAATCCTCACAGGGAGGAAGAATAGAGCTGTCCACTCTCTGACCAAGGTACTGCAAGATATAGAATGGCAATCACGGAATAAAAAGGAACTTTGTTCCATATGGAAGGAAGTTTGGAGTCTGTATGGAACCACAGGTCAGCAAAGAAAACATGCCTTACCACAAATTACCTGGAAGATGGGAAACTGGTGCTTTGGCTCAAATGTCTTTGAAATGTAGCAATAATCCTCTGATACAATGAAGCTGGCTATTCTGTAACATCAATTGTGACAATTCTTTTTTAGCTGCATAGCAGGATACAGTAATAACATGCTAACGCCTTTCGGCTGAAGTCTTACTCAAAGCATATGCTATGAGTAAAGCTTTAGCCGAAACACGTGTTATTATTGCATCTTTCTATTTAGCCATATAAAAAATGGTTGCAATGGATGTTACTGAGTAGCTGGCTTCACTGCATCAATGGAACCACAGGTGTATGCAGCTCTCCTCATCTACCCTTGTTTTTTTTATTAGTGAAATAAAATTTCAAATCACCATAAAAGTGACTTATCCCATTGTTTTACATCAGGTGTGCCCAACCTTTTGAAGAGCGAGGGCCACGTAAGCGACTTCGTAACCAGTCGTGGGCCACAATGAGCGGAGTGGGTGGATGACCGGTCCGTGTCTCTACATTTGCAAAGCAGACACAGACACAACCCACTCTACTCTACGGGCCCTCTGCTCCGATTAGATGGAAAGGGATGAATCCACTTCTGTTTTTTTAGCAGATCGGATTGGAGGTAGGCAAGTGTAAATGGACACAAGTCTGTTTACCTCTGCAGCTCCATAGTGGTGAATGGAGGGAGGGCCCAATTGGGTCGGACCGACCACGTGAAAGGGACCTAAGACTTCTTTTTACACTGATAATCTGCAGTCTACTCACACCATGGGTGCAGCGCAGTGTACCTGTGGCTTTCCTGCAGGTTAGCTGCACTTTGCCATAGAATTCTATTATATCTTGCAGGTGTGGTGCAGTTTCTGAAAGTGCACCAACCCCACAGATAATAACAGAAGTCTATGGCTCAGTACAGGTAACCTGCAGGTGCACTTCGCTACACCTGTGGATCAGCTTGAAAGCAGCCCAGTAACCACTGCAGAACAGATATGCCCATATATATATATATATATATATATATATATATATATATATGTGTGTGTGTATATGTATACATACACACACTGACTTTAGTAATAAACTTACCTTTAATAACAGTCTTCTATTCAGGTATCACTGGCTGTTGCTGTCCCAGGCAAAGTGCTTTTGGTATCACTCCAGCCGATGTTTTACAGGAAGCATTGGCTTATGTGGCTCTGCTCGATAACCGCTTGCTTTCCCTACCACTGGCTTCATTCACAACACTGATGCTCTGGGATGGAGGGTCGGCAACCTACGATCTGGGCTTGCCAACCCGCCATCCCAGAGCAGGGGGTTGTGAGCCACATCAAAGGGCTCCACGGGCCACAAGTGGCCCCCTGACCACTGGTTGGGCATCCCTGATTTACATCCTCCACTAGCAGCCAAGGAACAAGCCCTGGGTAAATGGCAGCCTACCCGACCTCTGGGATCTCCACTAGCTTCCAAGGGGTAATGAATCACTACATCTCCAAACTGTCCAAATTCTTCAATGTATGTTCAGTTGGTTAAAAAAATAAAACAATTCCCACATTATTACAGCACAAATGCCAACCTGAAGTATTGATGAGAGACCAAATATATTCATTAATTAATTAGACACTGGGGAAAATAGTTATTTGATCCCTGCAAATTTCTGCAAGTTTTCCCCCTTACAAAGAAATGAAGGGTCTATAATTTTTATCATTTGTGTATTTTAAATTATAGAGACAGAATATAAACCAAAAAGACAGGAATAACACACGATACAAATGTTATGAACTGAGTTGCAGTTCAGTGAGTAAAATAAGTATTTCATCCCCAAGCAAAACACTACTTAGTACTTGGTGGAGAAACCCTTGTTGGCAAGCACAGAGGTAAGATGTTTCTTGTAGTTAGTGACCAGGTTTGTACACATCTCAGGAGGGATTTTGTTCTACTCTTTTTTACAGATCTTCTCTAAATCCTTAAGGTTTCTTGGCTGTTGCTTGGCAACTCAAAGTTTTTAGCTCTCTCAATACATTTTCTATAGGATTAGGGTCTGAAGACGGGCTAGGTCACTCCATTACCTTACTGTGCTTTTTCTTGAGCCACTCCTTTGTTGCCTTGGTGGTATGTTTTGGGTCATTGTCATGCTGGAAAACCCATCCATGACCCATCTTCAGTATTCAGTATTGAGGGAAGAAGGTTCATATCCAAGATTGTACAATACATGGCTCTGTCCATTGTCCCCTCAATTTGCAAAGTCGGTCTGTACCTTTAGCAGAGAAACAGCCCCAAAGCATAATGTTTCCGCCTCCATGCTTGACTGTAGGAATGATGTTCTTTGGGTCATAGTCAGCATTTTTCTTCCTCCAAACACGACGAGTCCCCCTCCTCAAGAAGGCACATGTACAGTCATGCCAATAAACATCTAAATGATTCAGAGAAGGATTGGGAGAAAGTGTTGTGGGCAGATGAGACCAAAATTGAGCTCTTTGGCATTAACTCGACTCACCGTCGAGTCAAGGGTTAATTGCTAGTTTGTGTCTGGGGGAAAAAGGGACTAATGCCCTGTACACACGATCGGTCAATCCGATGAGAACGGTCTGATGGATTTTTCCATCAGTTAACCGATGAAGCTGACTGATGGTCAGTCGTGCCTACACACCATCAGTTAAAAAACAGATCGTGTCAGAACGCGGTGACGTAAAACACAAAGACGTGCTGAAAAAAAATGAAGTTCAATGCTTCCAAGCATGCGTCGACTTGATTCTGAGCATGCGTGCATTTTTAACCGATGGACGTGCCTACAAACAATCGTTTTTTTTTCCCATCGGTTAGGTATCCATCGGTTAATTTTAAAACAAGTTTCAAAATTGTTAACCAATGGATAAATAACCGATGGGGCCTACACATGATCGGTTTGGTCTGATGAAAACGGTCCATCAGACCATTCTCATCGGATTGACCGATCGTGTGTGTGCGCGGCATTACTTACCTGCTCCTCCCTGCAGCTAGACCGCCACACTCCACTGGTCAAGGGGCTTGACATCATTATTATACAGGATTTATATAGCGCAGACAGTTTACGTAGCAGCCTATCCCCGAAGATGTCCTATTCGTGACGAAACGCGTAGGTGTGGCTTAGCTGGGTGACATCATCACGCTATACACGATGACGGAGTTTGAGCAGACGGAGGAAGGTTTGAGGAGACGCCATCCTCTCCAACTTTACCCTATTGCGCTGAATTATTCGTCATATTGTAAGTGCAAATTTTTTATTCAAATAAACCCCGATATAAAATGGTATTATACTATGTGGTATCCCATCATTTCTCATTACATGGGAGGTTATATCGATATCTGATTGGTGGAGCTTACATGATCCGGAACCATTCTTCTACACTTTCTAGTCTCAGAAGCAGTCTTTTTGGGAAGACTTGACAAAACATCCCTGAGCTCCATGAGACCGCTGCAATACCGGTCTTTTCTTTTGGTAAGGAGATTATATTCTCACTTATCGGGTGGGTGTCCCTTTCGGTGGAGGATTTCTTAGTCAAGTTATATATGAAAATCACCTATGAACAATCACTTATGAACTTTCTTATCCATTTGTTTGGTTTTTGGAATACGTGCCTTGGATTATTCTTTTATTCGTTTTTCCTCCTATTTTCTTGTTGTCACAGATTTTTTCACCATCTCTGTTTTCATTTGACATTTGATTTTTGGTGGTCAATATTAACTTTTTAAGCGCTGTAATATCTTGTTTTTTTTAGTTCTATTTTTACTTTGGTATTTAACTAATTAGTACTGGCAGCTTATTCATATTCACGTGTGTTTATTTTTATTATTTTTGTGTTAGCGCAGTGTTTTTTTCTCAGTTTACGTAGCAAAACCACATGCCAGGTTAATGCATGGAACCCTGCATGATTAGGCACCTGAACACTCCACTGTACAGGCTTTATAAATGGGATCATTCAAAGAAGAGGCCATTATTTCATTGCGCTATAGAGTGATTTTAATAAAGATAGAGTTCTTCTTCAAAGGCAGCGACAGCCAATTTTTTTTTCTCACTTACTAGATTATGCAGTTACAGTCCTGATCCATGTCTGTTCAATGTTACTATTACAAATCAGCCTTACAGATGCTCTGTTTATATACAGCAGAGAGAATTCAATACTGATTAAATCATGGCAGCTTATAGTTTATATATGAATTGCCTCAAATAGAATCTTTAAATTTACATTCTTATGTTCCTGCTAAAACTGTAACCAGAATGATTAATGATTCTTCTCTGAGTGATTGTAGGCAGAGGATAAAGTCAACAATGCGTTCTGTCGGATGATCAAACAACGATGCCATAATCAATCGAATGTGTTTCCCAAAATTAAAGAATTGACCAAATTGTGACAATGCAGTCACAGATGGGCAGATGCCCACAGATCGTGAATATGACTCTATAGGAGCATATTTATAAACAAGAGAATTAATACTCAATGGCCAGTGGAAGATTCTCTGCATTTTTTGCATTGGAATTGCTCTGTATTCTCTGCATTTACAAAGACCAATTACCAGCTGATTTCACCTGCCCATTCACCAGATTACGTCTGTGTGAGGGCACATCCAACACCCTAATTTCCAATCTTCTAATTTGAAACCCTGTTTCACTAATTATTTGCGGTGAATGTTTTAAAAGGAAAGGCGTAATTATACAAACAGTGAAATTATGATACACAATAAAAATGACAGGTGCCGTCGAAGGCTCCACCAGGTGCTCTTGCATGACAACCTGCTAGCAGCGTTGCCAAGTTGCCAACCTACCAGATTTAAATTTACTGACACGACACCCAAAATGTACTGGCAAGTTTTACTGGCATTTCCAAAAATTACAGTTTTAAATTCCGGTACAAGTAAAACGTTGGACTGCTAGCATAATTTGTTCCCGGAAGCATGCTTGTAATCCAAAGCACTTGTATATCAAAGCAAATTTTCCCATAAGAAATAATGGAAACTGAAATGATTAGTTCCACAACCATTTATTCATAAGTCTATTAAGGGGATGTAAAGGTACATATTTTTTCACCTTAATGCATTCTATGGTGGTAAGTGAAACTCCTGCGCTGTCTAGGATAAGTGACTTCAAAAATAGGGGGAGGGGGGGAGGGCAAGGGGGGAGCGGCGTGGATAGTAAATGGGGTGTGTACACTGGTCTATCCTATTATAGACAAAATGGTAATGCAGAAAATATATATGATGTCTGCGCTGTGAGGAACTGCTACTGGAACAAACAATAGTAGCAGGAGGAGGGACTAGTGAAGTGGGGGGGGAGTGTGGTGAAAAGGGGAAAGGGGGGGGCACAGATGGGCCCGAGGGACAAAGGGATGGGAAAGTGTAATGTACAAACACAGTGGGAAATAAAACCTACACACTTGTGACTGAAGTGAGTGAATACATAAAAGGTGCAAATTCATAAGCAAGAAACAAAATGGATATACAATTCAATGAATGTTCAGTGTCAGTCCCAATTTCACATCAAAAAGGAAAACCAGGAATCCAGGTGAAACAAGTAAGTTGGTAGGTAGGTGAATAGTCTGAAGTGAGGGTTCCAGAGCCAGGTCAGTGGAAATACGCAGCGCAGCGAATCCAAAACACGTGCAGCCCACACAGTTTGTGATCCTAGCAGCTTACCTCAGATCTATCACATAAAGCCAAAACAGTAAATGTTGATTCAACCTCTCAGTGGATGGATGTTTTCCTGGGATGTGAATGGATGAGTCTGGTGGGTCT